>NC_135865.1:29884275-29906775 GCF_031162955.1 Sander vitreus
CCATCAGCCCTTTCACTCATCATCATCATCATCATCTTCATCATCTTCATCATCTCGGCTGCTCACTGAGAGGAGAGGAAGACTCCTCTCAGAAAGCATCGCTGCTCTCCGTCTGTCTGGTTAATCTCCTGCCTTCTTCTTCTCTTTCTCTTTTTACTTTACGGCTGGATCGCAACACCTCCTCCTCCTCCTCCTCCTCTTCCTTTCTTCTCCTCCTCCTCTTCCTTTCTTCTCCTCCTCCTCCTTCTCTTCCTTTCTTCTCCTCCTCCTTCTCCTCCCCTCCTCCTCTTCCTTTCTTCTCCTCCTCCTTCTCCTCCTCCTCCTCCTCCTCCTCTTCCTTTCTCCTCCTCCTCCTTCTCTTCCTTTCTTCTCCTCCTCCTCCTCCTCCTCCACTTCCTTTCTTCTCCTCCTCCTCCTCTTCCTTTCTTCTCCTCCTCCTTCTCCTCCTTCTCCTTCTCCTCCACCTCTTCCTTTCTTCTCCTCTTTCTCCTCCCCTTTTCCTCCTCCTCCCCCTTTTCCTTCCTCCCCCTTTTCCCTCCTCCTCCTCCCCCTTTTCCCTCCTCCTCCTCCCCCTTTTCCTCCTCCTCCTTCTCCTCCCCCTTTTCCTCCTCCTCCTTCTCCCCCCCCTTTTCCTCCTCCTTTTCCTCCTCCCCTTTTCCTCCTCCCCCTTTTCCTCCTCCCCCTTTTCCTCCTCCTCCTTTCTTCTTCTCCTCCTCCTCCCCCCCTTTTCCTCTTCCCCCTTTTCCTCCTCCTCCTCTTCTTCCTCCTCCTCCTCCTCTTCCTCCTCCTCCCTCCTCTTCTCTCCTCCACTTCCCTTTCTTCTCCTCTCCCTCTTTCTCCTCCTCCTCCTCTCTCCTCCCTCTCTCTCCTCTCTCCTCTCTCTCCCTCCCCTCTTTCTCCTCCTCTCTCCTTTCTCCTCTCTCTCTCTCTCTCTCCTCCTCTCTCTCTCTCTCCCTCCCTCTCCTCCACTCTCTCTCTGTCTCTCCTCTGAGAATCTCTCACCTTCCCGTCTCTCTCTCCCTCTTTTCTCCTCTCTCCTCCTCCTCCTCCTCTCTCTTCCTCCTCCTCCTCCTCCTCTCTCTTCCTCCTCCTTCTCCTCCTCCTCCTCCTCTCTCTTGCTGAAACTTTCCTTTAAACTTCTCTTTCTACTCTTTTACTTCCAACTTTCTTTCTGCCTTCTTTTCCTCCTCCCATCTTTGTTCCGTCTTCATTTCCTCTTTTTTTCCACTCATCATTCCCTGATCTTCATCCCTTGTTCCCGTGCTTCCCCTTTCTCTCTCCCTCCCTTTTTCATCTCCTTCCCTTTCCTCCTCTTGCCTTATCTGGAACTTACCTCCACCTCCCTTCCTTCTTTTCCTCCTCCCATCTTTGTTCCATCTTAATTTCCTCTTTATTCCCCTCATCCTTCCTTCATCCCTTGTTTCCGCCCTTTTCTCTCCCCTCCCTCCCGGGCTCTTTCCCTCTCCTCCTCCTCCTCCTCCTCCTCCTCCTCCCTTCCTGCCTTTATTTCTTCCTCACGGGGGCCGCTAGCCTTTCCTCTGTTCGCCCTACGACATCACCCAGTGCCGCCTGCAGCCCGTCAGCGCCGCAGTTCAGGCGCTGGTTGCCTTGGATACGACCTCTCCGGACAGGAAGCGGGAAGAGGCCATCCCAGCTCCGAACCAGTCAGAGACTCCGTCCTTGGTTTCTGTCACCACTCAAACCCCGCCTCCCGCCTGGCAGATCTGGGACCTTATTGGCTCCAGCCTGCTTCACATCCTCTGCCTCCTCCTGCTCTTCCTCGCCTATAGCTGGAGCGAGCTGACGTAACTGTGGCGACAGCATCCTGTCAGTCACCTGCCAACCACGCCCCCCCCTCCCCCCCCTCTCTCTTTCCTGCCCGGGCTGCTCCTCCTTTTTTCTTTTGCTGCATTTATGTCACATGGGGATAAATCAGGCTCCAAAATCAGCTTTAAATAAATCAGCTTCATCCGGACTGAAGGTCATGAGTGTTAAAGGAATAGTTTGGATGTTTTGAGGTTTGGTTGCATGAGCTACTTCTCCACCGTCGCGGTGTAAGTAAGTAATACAGTTTATTTATATAACTCTTATCACAGACAGACAGTCCCTCCAGAAAAACGTGATTATGCAATCGCATAATTCAATTCATAATCAGCCAAAGTCCGCATATTTATTTCGGGGGGCACACTTTCGGCGCATGAATTGCAGATATCCGCGCAAAATATGCGGGGCTTGCATGACGTCATAATCCCCGCGTTTTTGTTGCAAAAAAGTCCCAAATATCTTAGCGGAAAGATGAAAATGTTGCGTTTACTTCACACAAGAGCAGCCGTTTCCCTGCTGCCATGAGAACGTTATGAAGCGACGTTATGAAGCGACGTTATGAAGCGAGGTTATGAAGCGACGTCATGAAGCGACGTCATGAAGCGACGTGATGAAGTGAGGTTATGAAGCGACGTCATGAAGCGGCGTCATGAAGGGGCGTCATGAAGGGGACGTCATGAAGTGGCGTGATGAAGTTATGAAGTGGCGTGATGAAGTGGCGTGATGAAGTGGCGTGATGAAGCGGCGTGATGAAGCGGCGTGATGAAGCGGCGTGATGAAGCGACGTGATGAAGCGGCGTGATGAAGCGGCGTGATGAAGCGGCGTGATGAAGTGACGTTATGAAGTGACGTGATGAAGCGACGTGATGAAGCGACGTGATGAAGTGACGTTATGAAGCGACGTTATGAAGCGACGTGATGAAGCGACGTGATGAAGCGACGTGATGAAGCGACGTGATGAAGCCACGTGACGAAGCCACGTGACGAAGCCACGTGACGAAGCCACGTTATGAAGTGACGTGATGAAGTGACCGTTAACGTAGGCATAACGGAGGCAGTGACTAGAGTCTCTCAATCCTTTCAATGCAGAGGCAGCAGGAAACAGTTTGATAACAAGATCAACATATCTGCTTTATTGAGGTGATTAAGCGTCAATAATGGGTTTCACAGTTACAGTTGTGTTGAGTTATTGTGAGACGTTGGTGTTTAAAAGGGTTAGGAACTAACTAAACTAACAATAACAAACTAACTGAGCGATGGAGGCAGCGGTGGAGCAGCAACTCCTGCGTTCTGCGACGTAAAACCACTGTTTTTGTCAATGGAGTCTGGTGGTTTTGAAGAGAGATAACGGCTTCAGTTCCCCGTCGTAAAGGGCCGTCTGACAGCACGGTGAAGCGCTGGAAATATTCTCAATATAGCGTCCACGTAAACTGGTATAGGTGTGTTTAGGTGTCTAAAATGTGGGTTACATTCTACTTGAAGGTATCTACATAAGCGTGACATGACACTGCCATGAACTGTCATAAACATTATAAACAAAACATAAACATAATGCTTCTTTTAGTGTCATTCGGTGTTGTCATGACAAGTTATGGTTAGCGTTAGCGTTATGTGTCATGTGTTCATGCCAGTGTCATGCCACTCTTATGTAGAAAACGTGCTTAGCTGTTGCCCCCCCGTCCACAGCAGGACGTTAGCTTAGCTTTTCGTCGGTACTCCTGCCTGCTTCCCCAAACTGTTGTCAGATTGGACAGATAGTCTAGCTATCTGAGGAGCAGTTAACCATAGTCCTCACAAATCCACCGGAGGTTAGAACGCCAACACAGAGACAGAGGATTTCCGGCAGCAACAGAGCAATCCCGGAAGTGGAACGTCGTGGATATAAGACTACTAACCCACTGACTATGGAGAAGTAGCTCATACAACCTCGCTGAACAAACATCCAAGCTGTCTCTTTAAAGGAAGTTCAGTGATGTAACTGCTGTAGCTGCTGAACTAACCAACGATACATGTGCACTAGCTAGCACTTCTCAGCCACAGTAATCCACCAACATAGCACTAACAAGCTAACAATAAGGCCTCCTGCACACTGGCTGCTTGGCGTGTCCGTTTTTATTTCGGCTCCCATGGTAACAGGTTAGAGCGTGCACACTGCCTGCGTGACACGCACGTCTCAGGCGCCGAAAACGCGTGCATGCTAGAAATAGCACCGACGCCTTTTTTTCACGTGACACGCAAGCGTGTTGGAAGCGTTTCCAGACAAAATAGAACAGGAAAAGATGTTCATATGTCATTTGGACACAAATACATTTAATAAATGACATTTTGATGTTTGACAGTCTCGAGGTTTTGACATAAATGTCATTTAAAAAATATTGCACCTGTCAATTACAGAACGAGATATTCTGTATTCAGTAGTATGTAGAGAGACAACGGTAGAGAGACAACGGTAGAGAGTAGTATGTAGAGAGACAACAGTAGAGAGACAACGGTAGAGAGTAGTATGTAGAGAGACAACGGTAGAGAGTAGTATGTAGAGAGACAACGGTAGAGAGACAACGGTAGAGAGACAGCAGTAGAGAGACAACAGTAGAGAGTAGTATGTAGAGAGACAACAGTAGAGAGACAACGGTAGAGAGTAGTATGTAAAGAGACAACGGTAGAGAGTAGTATGTAGAGAGACAACGGTAGAGAGTAGTATGTAGAGAGACAACGGTAGAGAGACAACAGTAGAGAGTAGTATATAGAGAGACAGCGGTAGAGAGACAACAGTAGAGAGTAGTATGAAGAGAGACAACAGTAGAGAGACAACAGTAGAGAGTAGTATATAGAGAGACAACGGTAGAGAGACAACAGTAGAGAGACAACAGTAGAGAGACAACGGTAGAGAGACAACAGTAGAGAGTAGTATATAGAGAGACAACGGTAGAGAGACAACAGTAGAGAGTAGTATATAGAGAGACAACGGTAGAGAGACAACGGTAGAGAGACAACAGTAGAGAGACAACAGTAGAGAGACAACAGTAGAGAGACAACAGTAGAGAGACAACAGTAGAGAGACAACAGTAGAGAGACAACGGTAGAGAGTAGTATGTAGAGAGACAACAGTAGAGAGACAACAGTAGAGAGTAGTAAGAAGAGAGACAACAGTAGAGAGACAACAGTAGAGAGACAGCAGTAGAGAGCAGCATGTAGAGAGACAACAGTAGAGAGTAGTATGTAGAGAGACAACAGTAGAGAGACAACAGTAGAGAGTAGTATGTAGAGAGACAACAGTAGAGAGACAACAGTAGAGAGTAGTATGTAGAGAGACAACAGTGGAGTCCCGAGAGCGTCAAACAGTGACGGCAAGCGTCCCGACCAGGCGCGTGTATCACCTGTCAATACAGAACCAAATATTCTGGAGCCTATTTTTCCGTCAATACTGCCGACGTTGTCTTTGCTGTAATCAGATCAGTATATATTTATGTTTATGTTTATGGGAAACATACATGTGTACAGACGAGGCTAACAGCAGCAGCAGCAGCAGCAGCAGCAGCAGCAGCAGCAGCAGCGTCAGACACGTTTCTGGTGTGTAAAGACATAGAAAACGCCACGCAGCCGCCACGCAACAGAAACGCCACGCTCACGCCACGCAGCCGGTGTGCAGGAGGCCTAAGACATAAGACATGTCAATAGTCCAGCTGAAGCCCTTCTGTTTTACCCGTTCTCTTCACTCCACAACCTCCTGTTAAACTATGAACGTGAGACCGTCCCCTGCACATTTGACGACAGGTGATGACTTGAAGTTGTGTTTTCCTGGTTGTTTCCATGGTTTTTAAATAACTGGACTGCGTGATAGGCACACGATGGTTCGCCATCGCAGAGCTGCACTATCGGTAGGGTTGGGTACCGAAACCCGGTTCGGTTCCTCTTTTCGGTTCCTCTTAATGTGTCGACTGAAATATTTTTCCCTCTGTCGCTCTCTGTCGCTCTCTGTCGCTCTCTGTCGCCCTCTGTCGCTCTCTGTCGCCCTCTGTCGCCCTCTGTCGCTCTCTGTCGCTCTCTGTCGCCCTCTGTCGCTCTCTGTCGCTCTCTGTGTCGCTCTCTCTGTCCCCCTCTGTCCCCCTCTCTGTCGCTCTCTGTCGCCCTCTGTCGCCCTCTGTCGCTCTGTGTCGCTCTCTGTCCCCCTCTCTGTCGCCCTCTGTCCCTCTCTGTCGCCCTCTGTCCCTCTCTGTCCCTCTCTGTCCCCCTCTCTGTCCCCCTCTCTGTCGCCCTCTGTCCCTCTCTGTCCCTCTCTGTCTCTCTCTGTCGCCCTCTGTCGCTCTCTGTCGCCCCCTCTGTCGCCCTCTCTGTCGCTCTCTGTCGCCCTCTGTCGCTCTCTGTCGCTCTCTGTCGCCCCCTCTGTCGCCCTCTGTCGCTCTGTGTCGCCCCCTCTGTCGCCCTCTCTGGCGCCCTCTGTCGCTCTCTGTTGCTCTCTCTGTCGCTCTGTGTCACCCTCTGTCGCCCTTTGTGTCGTTCTCTGTCGCCCTCTCTGTCGCCCTCTGTCGCTCTCTGTCGCCCCCTCTGTCGCCCTCTCTGTCGCTCTGTGTCACCCTCTGTCGCCCTCTCTGTCGCCCTCTCTGTCGCCCTCTCTGTCGCTCTGTGTCACCCTCTTTCGCTCTCTGTCGCCCTCTCTGTCGCCCTCTCTGTCGCCCTCTCTGTCGCTCTGTGTCACCCTCTTTCGCTCTCTGGCGCCCTCTGTCGCTCTCTGGCGCCCTCTGTCGCTCTCTGTCGCCCTCTGTCGCTCTCTGGCGCCCTCTGTCGCTCTCTGTCGCCCTCTGTCGCTCTCTGGCGCCCTCTGTCGCTCTGTGTCGCCCTCTGTCGCTCTGTGTTGCCCTCTGTCGCTCCGAAACAGACGTGAAAATGTCCCCCTTTCTCTGTAGTCTACCGTTAGCTAGCTACCGTAAATGTAGGCTGCTTTTAAAATGCCATATGTTCCCTCTGGGCTCATCATAACGGACGTTGACTGCACGTGATCGCTGGTAAACATGTTACATCTTTGATGTCATTTCTCAGTTTTTTAGGAATCGTAATCGTAAAAATCCAACGGATACCCAACCCTACCCATCGGTCTTATCTAACGTGTGTTCATAAAGCTTTGAGGAGCTAAGGGAAGCCATATTATAATAAGTATTGATTCTTTTGATCAGTTAGATGTAACTTTTAGCTCTTCATTTGAATGTGAGTTGTTATTTAAACCCGTTATTTGAGTATGATGTTTTTGAAACTTGAGAAAAATGTGAAAGTTATTTTATTTATTTATTTGCGTCCTGCTTTTTTGGGATTTATTTACAACTCTTCTGTATCCTGATATGCAATGTGACTGTTTATTGGAAATATTTGAAGGGCTAAATAGACACTGGATGAGTGTATACGGTATATATATATATATATATATATATATATATATATATATATGTATATGTGTGTGTGTGTATATTAATCTGTTTTATCTTAGAGGCTTTGATACGTAGAGGAGTGGAGAAGATTATCTGTTTGTAATGTTGAGAGGAGTTTAAATAACATCGTTAACAATCATAATGCATTTTCCTGGCGGCCATGTGAGCAGCTGATTGGCTGCTGGATTAATTCACAGAACGGAATAAAAAGCAGACGTCTTACTCCAATTCTCCACCCTAGTTGAAGCTTTTCCTGATGTTTTCTTCATAGTTTGAAGCTTTTCTTGATGTTTTTGAAGCTTTTCTTGATGTTTCTGAAGCTTTTCTTGATATTTTGACGCTTTTCCTGATGTTTTTTCTCCATTTTTGGTCACTTTTTTCCAGGTTTATTTGTCACTTTATCCGATGTTTTTGTCGTTTTTTTTTCCCTCTGATTTTCGAAGCTTTTTCTAACATTTTTGTCACTTTTTTCCCCAACGTTCTTTCGTCTTCTGAGCTATAAAATACAATAAAACACCCAAAATGAATGAAGAGTGTACTTACCTGTGAAGAGCGTTGTAGGGGACCATCCACGTTACTTTCTTTGACCATTTGGTTGAATGAAACCCACATTTGTGACGTAGAAACGTTTTGAAAATGGGTGAAATTACACCCGAAGACAACAGGAGGGTTACGATAATAACTGAGATAAACCGGTGTAAGATGAGTAACATAAAATGTTGATTTCTGTTGTTATGAATGATTTATTCTGTGAATTAATTCTGGCAGTAAAGCAGCGGTTGTTTCTCTGTTTAACATTGTTCTGATGGGAATGAATGTCATGTATGAGGAGGATTATTTTTATTTTTAGGACTTGTGTATGAAATCTGTCTGTTGAAGACCGAGGGAATAAATCTACAGTTTTAGGGATGTTGTCTGCTCGACGGAGTCGTTGTTTAACTTCACTTCACCCTGTTTATGTGAGGATTGAACCACTGGTTCTCAAGCTTATGTCAACAATGTTCCCTTTTGAACAGTGTTTTTAAGCCGAGTACCTCCTGAGCAGTCGCTACACAGAGGAACAGTACAGCGATGTCAGCCATACATTTACTAAATAACAGCCTCGTCACTGAAGAACATTTAAATGTTGATGAAGAAAGGAGACGAGGGAAGGAGGGAGGGAGGAAGGATGGAAGGAAGGAAGGAAGGAAGGAAGGAAGGAAAGAAGGGAGGAAGGAAGTAAGAAAGGAAAGAAGGAAGGGAAGGACGGAGGAAGGGAGGAGGGAAGGAAAGAAGGGAGGGAGGGACGGAGGAAGGAAGGAAGGAAAGGAGGGAGGGAGGAGGGAAGGAAGGGAGGAAGGATGGATGGGAGGGAGGAAGGAAGGAAGGGAGGAAGGATGGAAGGAAGGGAGGAAGGAAGGAAGGGAGGAAGGATGGAAGGGAGGAAGGAAGGGAGGGAGGGAGGAAAGAAGGAAGGAAGGAAAGAAGGGAGGAAGGAAGTAAGGAAGGAAAGAAGGGAGGGACGGAGGAAGGAAGGAAAGGAGGGAGGGAGGAGGGAAGGAAGGGAGGAAGGATGGATGGGAGGGAGGAAGGAAGGAAGGGAGGAAGGATGGAAGGAAGGGAGGAAGGAAGGGAGGAAGGGAGGGAGGAAAGAAGGAAGGAAGGAAAGAGGGGAGGGAGGAAAGAAGGAAAGAAGGGAGGGAGGGACGGAGGAAGGAAGGAGGGAAGGAAAGAAGGGAGGGAGGGACGGAGGAAGGAAGGAAGGAAAGAAGGGAGGAAAGAAGGGATGGAGGGAGGGACGAAGGAAGGAAGGGAGGAAGGGAGGGAGGAGGGAAGGAAGGGAGGAAGGATGGATGGGAGGGAGGAAGGAAGGAAGGGAGGAAGGATGGAAGGAAGGGAGGAAGGAAGGAAGGGAGGAAGGATGGAAGGAAAGAAGGAAGGGAGGAGGGACGAAGGAAGGGAAGGGAGGGAGGGAGGGAGGGGAAAGAAGGGAGGAAGGAAGAAGGAAGGAGAGGAGGGAGGGAGGAAGGAGGAAGGAAGAAGGAAGGGAGGGAGGGATGGAGGAAGGGAGGAGGGAAGGAAAGAAGGGAGGGAGGGAGGAAAGAAGGGAGGAAAGAAGGGATGGAGGGAGGGACGGAGGAAGGAAGGAAGGGAAGAAGGGAGGGAGGCAACACTTGGTCGCCTAAAGTGACAGAAACTTCAAAAAAGCGACAAACATCCCATTTTTGGTAGAAAACGATATAAAAAGAGGTAGAACAGCCTTGTTACTGAAAAACATGAATGTTGATGAAGAACGGCGGAAAAAAACTTTTAAAAGATGACAAAACTTTGGAAAAAGACGGTAGAAAGGAGGAAGGGAGGGAAGGAAGGAGGGAAGGAAGGAGGGGAAGAGGAAGGAGGGAGGGGGAGGGAGGGAGAGAGGAAGGAAGGGAGGAGGAGGAGGAGGGAGGAAGGGAGGAAGGAGGAGAAGGAAGGAAGGGAGGGAAGGGAGGGAGGGAGGGAGGGGAAGGAAGGAGGAGGGAAGGAAGGAGGGAGGGAGGGAGGGAGGGGAAGGAAGGGGAGGGAGGGAGGGAGGAGGAAGGGAGGAGGGAGGAAGGGAGGAGGGGAGGAAGGAATGGAGGAGGGGAGGGAGGAAGGAGGGAGGAAGGGAGGGAGGAAGGAGGGAAGGAAGGAAGGGAGGAGGGGAGGAAGGGAGGGAGGGAGGAGGGAGGGAAGGAAGGAAGGAGGGAGGGAGGAAGGAGGGAGGAAGGAAGGGAGGAGGGGAGGAAGGGAGGGAGGGAGGAGGGAAGGAAGGAAGGAAGGGAGGAGGGAAGGAAGGGAGGGAGGAGGAAGGGAAGGAGGAGGAAGGAAGGGAGGAGAGAGGAAGGAAGGGAGGAGGAAGGAAGGAGGAGAAGGAAGGAAGGAGGAAGAGAAGGAAGGAAGGGAGGAGGGAAGGAAGGGAGGAAGGGAGGAGGGGAGGAAGGAAGGAAGGAGGGGAGGGAAGGAAAGGGAGGAAGAGAAAGGAAGGGAGGGAGGAAGAAAGGAAGGGAGGAGGGGGAGGAAGGGAGGAAGAAAGGAAGGGAGGAAGAAAGGAAGGGAGGAGGGGAAGGAGAGGGAGGAAGAGAAAGGAAGGGAGGAAGGAAGGAGGAAAGAAGGAAGGAAGGAAGGAGGGGAGGGAGGAAGGAAGGGAGGAGGGAAGGAGGCAACAATAGTAAAAAATAATTGAAAAGCAACATTTTGGGAAGAAGTCTATTCAAAGCTTTAGTGCGTAACTTAGAGATTAATGAACGTCTGTTACATTAACCTGTTGCTACGAAGCTGATTCAGACTCTCAGACACACAGAGATAACGACCTCTTCTGAAGACGCCGTCATGTATTAATATAAGGAATTAAAATCTCTCTCTCCTGTCCTCCGTCTCTCTCTCCTGTCCTCCATCTCTCTCTCCTGTCCTCCATCTCTCCTGTCCTCCGTCTCTCTCTCCTGTCCTCCGTCTCTCTCTTCTCTCTCCTTTCCTCCGTCTCTCTCTCCTTTCCTCCGTCTCTCTCTCCTGTCCTCCGTCTCTCTCTCCTTTCCTCCGTCTCTCTCTCCTGTCCTCCATCTCTCTCTCCTTTCCTCCATCTTTCTCTCCTGTCCTCCAACTCTCTCTCCTGTCTTCCATCTCTCTCTCCTGTCCTCCATCTCTCTCTCCTGTCCTCCGCTCTCTCTCCTGTCCTCCGTCTCTCTCTCCTGTCCTCCATCTCTCTCTCCTGTCCTCCATCTCTCTCTTCTCTCTCCTGTCCTCCGTCTCTCTCTCCTGTCCTCCATCTCTCTCTCCTGTCCTCCGTCTCTCTCTCCTGTCCTCCGTCTCTCTCTCCTTTCCTCCGTCTCTCTCTCCTGTCCTCCGTCTCTCTCTCCTGTCCTCCGTCTCTCTCTCCTGTCCTCCGTCTCTCTCTTCTCTCTCCTTTCCTCCATCTCTCTCTCCTGTCCTCCGTCTCTCTCTCCTTTCCTCCGTCTCTCTCTTCTCTCTCCTTTCCTCCGTCTCTCTCTCCTGTCCTCCGTCTCTCTCTCCTGTCCTCCGTCTCTCTCTCCTTTCCTCCGTCTCTCTCTCCTGTCCTCCATCTCTCTCTCCTTTCCTCCGTCTCTCTCTTCTCTCTCCTTTCCTCCGTCTCTCTCTCCTTTCCTCCGTCTCTCTCTCCTTTCCTCCGTCTCTCTCTCCTTTCCTCCATCTCTCTCTCCTGTCCTCCGTCTCTCTCTCCTCTGTCCTCCAGTCCTCTCGTCCTCCCTCTCTCTCCTATCGTCTCTCTCCTGTCCTCCGTCTCTCTCCTGTCTCCATCTCTCTCTCCTGTCCTCCATCTCTCTCTCCTGTCCTCAGTCTCTCTCATGATCTCTCTCCTGTCCTCCAGTCTCTCTCTCCTTTCCTCCGTCTCTCTCTCCTGTCCTCCGTCTCTCTCTCATCCTGTCCTGCCCTAGTCTCTCTCTGCCCTATCTCCTCTCATCTCATTTCTCTCTCCTGTCCTCCATCTCTCTCTTCTCTCTCCGTCAAATCGTCTCTCTCTGTCCTCCATCTCTCTCTCTGTCCTCCATCTCTCTCTCCTGTCCTCTATCTCTCTCTCCATCCTCCCTCTCTCTCCTGTCCTCCGTCTCTCTCTCTCCTGTCCTCCGTCTCTCTCTCTCCTTTCCTCCGTCTCTCTCTCCTTTCCTCCATCTCTCTCTCCTGTCCTCCATCTCTCTCCTGTCCTCCGTCTCTCTCTTCTCTCTCCTTTCCTCCGTCTCTCTCTCCTGTCCTCCGTCTCTCTCTCCTGTCTTCCATCTCTCTCTCCTGTCCTCCGTCTCTCTCTCCTGTCCTCCGTCTCTCCTGTCTTCCATCTCTCTCTCCTGTCCTCCGTCTCTCTCTCCTTTCCTCTGTCTCTCTCTCCTGTCCTCCGTCTCTCTCTCCTGTCCTCCGTCTCTCTCTCTCCTGTCTTCCATCTCTCTCTCCTTTCCTCCATCTCTCTCTCCTGTCCTCCATCTCTCTCTCCTTTCCTCCGTCTCTCTCTCCTTTCCTCCGTCTCTCTCTCTCCTTTCCTCCGTCTCTCTCTCTCCTTTCCTCCATCTCTCTCTCCTTTCCTCCATCTCTCTCTCCTGTCCTCCGTCTCTCTCTCCGTCCATCTCATCTCTCTCTCCTGTCCTCCGTCTCTCTCTCCTGTCCTCCCTCTCTCTCTCCTTTCCTCCGTCTCTCTCTCTCCTGTCCTCCGTCTCTCTCTCTTCTGTCCTCCGTCTCTCCTGTCTTCCATCTCTCTCTCCTGTCCTCCATCTCTCTCTCCTGTCCTCCATCTCTCTCTCCTGTCCTCCGTCTCTCTCTCTTGCTCTCCTGTCCTCCGTCTCTCTCTCCTGGCCTTCGTCTCTCTCTCTTGCTCTCCTGTCCTCCGTCTTTCTCTCCTGTCCTTCGTCTCTCTCTCTCTCCTGTCCTTTGTCTCTCTCTCTTCTGTCCTTCGTCCCTCTGCTGTCACAGGACAAGCTGTGTCTCCCGCACCACATCCTGGAGGAGAAAGGCCTGGTGAAGCTGGGCGTCACGGTGCAGGCTCTGGTGGACCAGGCGTCCTCCAAACTCTCCGTCCTGACGTGAACGGCCAGCGGAGACGGGCAGAGACGGGCGGAGACGGGCGGAGCTTCCTCTGACTGACACGTACAACCAAACACACTCCTGGATCCAAAAACGCTGCCACATATTCTGCATCTTTCTCATTAACACAGTGGGTTCCTGCGTTAGTACCAGTCCTGTGCGAATAGGACTTTATGCTACATTTACATTGCTATGTTTTGGTTTAAAAACGCACATGCTTTGCGTCGTTTATACACCTCGCATTCACTGCGCTGGCGTTTCAGAGCCCCTTAGTCTGTCGACATATTTAGAGCTAGAAATAAGAGACTAAGAGCCCCCAAACCGGAGACATTAGGAAACACTTCTGACCCGTTTTGGTTCTGAATCTGCGGGCTTGTGTTTTAGTCTCAACGGCTCCAAACGGAGACCTTTGGCAGCTCCTGATTGGATCTTATCGGTCACGACGACACTTAAAGCCACTAACATTACCATGCAGTGGGCGGAGCCTCCACGCTGCCTCCTGTTTACGTCCAGTATACCGGAATGATGATGAGATATTTTGGTTTTGGGCGCGTTAGTTTAAACAGAGATTAGCTGATAGTTGAGATTAGTAAAAACACTTTTGCACGGAGATCACTTTTGGCTCAAAAGTTAACGCTTACAAACCAACACGTGGCGTTGTAAATGTAGCCTTAAGGATGCTAAATGGTGCTGAGGGAACTCAGAATGAGACGTAGTTCCTGATTCTGGGTGCGGTCAGTTTGAACACGCAGACAGACGGCCCGGTCGAGCAGAGAACGTTTCGCTGCGTCCGACTGCTTCCCGGTGATTTCTCACCTTAAATTATGCATTTGATCAGT
Source organism: Sander vitreus (assembly GCF_031162955.1). Classification (NCBI taxonomy): domain Eukaryota; kingdom Metazoa; phylum Chordata; class Actinopteri; order Perciformes; family Percidae; genus Sander; species Sander vitreus. The sequence continues at coordinate 29,897,900 of NC_135865.1, forward strand.
GTCAGCGGGGGAGGGGCTGGGATATGAACACTGATTTCGTTAGGTAAACACAAGAGACACGCTGGGCCCTATGTTAACGCTCTGAGAGCACGGCGTGAAGCGCCTGGCGCAGGTGTGTTTAGGGCGTGTCCAAATCCACTTTTGCTAGTTTGACGGCAGTAAAAAAGGGTCCATGCGCCGGGCGCATGGTTCTAAAGGGTTGACCTTAGTGTCTTCATTAATCAGAGGTGTGTTTTGGGCGTAACATGCAATCAACCAATCAGAGATCATCTCCCATTCCCTTTAAAAGCCAGGCGTGTTTGGACCTTGGAGCATTGCTGTTATGATGGAGGATTTGCACCGTAATATTTTTATTTGTGATCTTCTGCATGTGTGTGTGCTGCTGTGTGTGTGTGTGTGTGTGTGTGTGTGCTGCTGTGCGTCCCTGTGTGTGTAACAAGCATAGTGTGCACGCGCTGTGCACGAGCCTAGGAGCATTTTACTAATTCTCTGTTAAAATAACAATGAAATGCTGCGTTATTGACTTTAGACCAGGTTTTTGTTGGTCAATGGTGCCATCACTTCCCACTGCCTCAAGATAGCAATACTCCCAGAATGCACCTGAACACACCTCTCTGTAAGACCAGCACACCTAGAATGCACCTGAACACACCTCCCTGTAAGACCAGCACGCCCAGAATGCACCTGAACACACCTCCCTGTAAGACCAGGGCGCCCAGAATGCACCTGAACACACCTCCCTGTAAGACCAGCACGCCCAGAATGCACCTGAACACACCTCCCTGTAAGACCAGGGCGCCCAGAATGCACCTGAACGCACCTCCCTGTAAGACCAGCACGCACCTGAATGCACCTGAACACACCTCCCTGTAAGACCAGCACGCCCAGAATGCACCTGAACACACCTCCCTGTAAGACCAGCACGCACCTGAATGCACCTGAACACACCTCCCTGTAAGACCAGGGCGCAGGTGCATTTGTTATAACGGGAAACTGACACTTGCGTCGGGCTTTGCGCTGCGCCGGGTGTAAGATAGGACCCAAACTGTTGACTGAAGGGCATCAATACAAATAAATAAAACATTAATTTCTTTTTCTTTCTTTAGAAATTCTTACACTGGTTGGTACCAAAACATATGACAGAGTATTGGGGCCACTTTGAGCTGGGGAAATGCTTTTCAGAGTAAAAGTTACAATATTTATGGGGTGGAATTCTATTATTATGAGAATAAAGTGGTATAAAGATAGATAAAGTCAGAAAATGATTTGTAATATTGTGAGAATTTGCATTATTAGAAAATACTCATTTTGAGAATAAAGTAGTAGTATTACAAGATGTTAGCCTGACCAGCCAGCCCCACATCCAGATGTTGGGTCTGGGAACTCCCCATTGGCTGGGCTCAATCCGAGGGGCGGGATCAATGGTTGTCTTTCAGATTCCCTCTGCACGTGATAGGACAGCTCTCCAACCAATCAGAGCAACGCTAGCTGATAGATTACACTTTAAACTGCGAACACGTCTTCCTTTTTTAAGAATGACTTCAGGGCCGTTCTTTGTTCTTTTCTCAAAGAAAAGCTGAACTCCAAGTCTTCAGAAGACGCTGTTCACCAGCAGCAGCAGCAGCCATAAGCCCCGCCCACCCACTCTATACACGATGTGATTGGCCTGACCAGAGTTTGGTTTTTCCAGATTACATCTGCTGCCACTAGGGGGCGTCTAGCTTTCTAGACTACCAAGATGTGGCTTTATTGTTCAAAAACAAGACTTTCCTCTTGAACAAAGTATTGTTGTTCATAACATTTCAGCGTAAAATGATTTCTCCTCACAAAAATAAATACTTTTCTTTAAAGAAATTACTATTTTACCCTAAAATACAAAAGTGCTAATATCACGATTAAGATAAATCAAATATATACAAATATAATGTATATATAATTATGACTTTCATCTTACAGAAGTATGAATTGTGTCATAAAATGTCAGTTTTTTTGTGATTGTTGCGGGCAAAAATCCTTGATTATGCGGCACGTTTTCTTAAAAAATGCGACGGAATATGCGGGATATTTATGCAATTGTATGCGATGAAGTTTCGGGATTTGAAAAAAATGCATAAATATGCAGATTTTGGCTGATTATACATTGAATTATGCGATCGCATAATCACGTTTTTCTGGAGGGACTGAAAATATGACTTTATTCTCACAATATTACATATTTTCTACTTAAAAAATGACTTTATTCTAAAATATATAAGTACTAATGTTATGATTAAAGGTCCCGTCATTGTGAAAAGTAAGATGTCCATGTCTTTTGTATTATAACGCAGGTTGAGGTGTTATATAAGTACTGTGAAAGTATCAAAACACTAAATCCAAAAAGAAATGCACGAAGCCCGTTTTCAGGAACTGTTCCTTTAAAACGAGCCGTCAGGACTTCTGTACGGTTGTGATGTCATGTCGATGGGGGCGGGTCTTAAAGAGACAGGCGCAATTAATTATTACATGACATTACATTTTTACAATAAAGCAAGTATGTTTTAGTAGAAACCCCAAATACATGAAGTATGAACCTGAAAATGAGAACGATATGGGACCTTTAAGAAGGAACATTTGTAATATTTTGAGATTTATGTAGTTGTATACTGGTATACTACAAGATGTGGCTTTATTCGTGTGAAAGTATGACTTTCCTCTTAAAAAAAGTCAGATCTTTGTCATATTTCGACATAATATGACTAGTACTAATATTACAAGATACAGTCTTAATTGTACAGGAATATTTGTAATATTTTGAGATTTAGTTGTACTTTTATGAGACAAAGTCTGAAATATTTTCAAAATAAAATAATTTTATTTTGAAAATATTCATTTTCAAAATAAAGTAGTGGCTTTATCATTGTAACAAATAACTATTTATATAGCAAACAGTTTACAAAGTGTTTTGAGAGACTTTCCTCTTGAAAAAGTATGACTTTTATCATAAAACGTAAATGTTATATGACTTTATTCTCACAATATTACATACTTTTATTTTGAAAAATTACATCATTCTTACATGTATTTGAGGGGTATAAAATAATGTTTAGAATTATAAAGTCATAATTTAACAAGAGATTTATTTATTTAAAAAAAATATATGACTTTCCTCATGAAAAGTAGTTGTTTTGTTGACTTTATTTGTTGGAATTACGACGTTATTCTCATAATATTACATAATCGTAAAAAGGAAATGACATTTTAATCTGAAAATCTCCGGTTCCTTTGCCTGTGGCCCTAAAACTCTGTTGTACAAATATAGTTGCAGGGATATTTTTTTCTTTTGTATTTAAATGTAGATGAGATGTAGAGTGGGCGGAGATGTGGATGTGAACTCCGCCTGTTGATATGATGCAGTCTGATTTTACAAAGTGTGGCTTATCTACGTGTTCCAGATCTTTTCCTGCTGAGGTTTCAGGTGAAGTGAGTAAAACCAAAACGTTCTTGTCTTAAAGGGTAACTACCGTTCAATTCAACCTGGACCGTATGGCGTTTTTCCATTACATGGTACCTACTCTACTCGCCTCGACTCTACTCGCCTCTACTCGCCTCGACACACTGTGCGTCTGTTTTCCATTGCAGATTTTAGTACCGCCTCAGCGTGGCTGGTCGTATGCATGAGGTCGTATGCATGAGGTCGTATGCATGAGGTCGTATGCATGAGGTCGTATGCATGAGGTCGTATGCATGATGTCGTATGCATGAGGTCGTATGCATGAGGTCGTATGCATGATGTCGTATGTATGAGGTCGTATGCATGAGGTCGTGTGCATGAGGTTGTGTGCATGAGGTCGTATGCTTGAGGTCGTATGCATGAGGTCGTATGCATGAGGTCGTATGCATGAGGTCGTATGCATGAGGTCATATGCTTGAGGTCGTATGCATGAGATCGTATGCATGAGGTCGTATGCATGATGTCGTATGCATGAGGTCGTATGCTTGAGGTCGTATGCATGATGTCGTATGCATGATGTCGTATGTATGAGGTCGTGTGCATGAGGTCGTATGCATGAGGTCGTATGCATGATGTCGTATGCATGATGTCGTATGCATGAGGTCGTATGCATGAGGTCGTATGCATGAGGTCGTATGCATGAGGTCGTATGCATGAGGTCGTATGCATGATGTCGTATGCATGAGGTCGTATGCATGAGGTCGTATGCTTGAGGTCGTATGCATGAGGTCGTATGCATGAGGTCGTATGCATGATGTCGTATGCATGAGGTCGTATGCTTGAGGTCGTATGCATGAGATCGTATGCATGAGGTCGTATGCATGATGTCGTATGCATGAGGTCGTATGCATGAGGTCGTATGTATGAGGTCGTGTGCATGAGGTCGTATGCATGATGTCGTATGCATGATGTCGTATGCATGAGGTCGTATGCTTGTGGTCGTATGCATGAGATCGTATGCATGAGGTCGTATGCTTGAGGTCGTATGCATGAGGTCGTATGCTTGAGGTCGTATGCATGAGGTCGTATGCATGATGTCGTATGTATGAGGTCGTGTGCATGAGGTCGTATGCATGAGGTCGTATGCATGACACAGATGCTGGCTCGACGCACGCACCAGGGCACAAGTATAAACGTCAGGCCACTTTTACACAGGCTACGGAGAAAGCTCTGCGTGGAGCCTCCACAGAACTGGAAAACAAGCTCAAGTGGCCTGATGTTTATACTTGTGCGCTGGTGCGTGCGTTAGGTCACGGCAGATTCCTGCGGCGCCACTTGTTTTACAGTTCTGCGGAGGCTCCACGCAGAGCTTTCGCCGTAGCCTACATACACACACACAGAACGTGGAAGGTGTGTTGTTGTTGCCAGAAGACAAATTTAGTTTCAAATGAAGCTGGAGGCAGCAAAAAATAAACACAGCTGGCTAAACTATTTACAAATGGCGGGTTTGTTCAGGACACCCCCCTCTGTCGCTTTCACGTCACCTTTTCGGCTCGCCTCAGCTCGCTGGGAACCTCGGCTGAGGTGGTACTAAAAAAAGTACCTGTTAGCAGGTACCAGGGACTTTTTTTCGTAATGGAAAACCAAAAAAGGCGAGTAGAGGCGAGGCGAGCAGGTACCACGTGATGGAAAAGCGCCATTACTGTCCTATGTCCTAACAGTCTTTGAAGTTGGTCCAGTATTGAGCGTGAACACTGTAACTGGCAGCCACAGACCGGGCTGCAATGTAACCCTATTGGGCAAATGTGCATCGTCAATTGAGTCCACTACAAGTTCTGTTGTTGCCGCTGACAGACTCAGATTATTATTCTAAGTGTCTGACAACATTATGAAAGGATCCCTACAGAGATAGACCTCTAAAACCTCTTTCAGACCTTTCTGTTTAACCAGAAACAGCTCTGAAGTCACTAGCGCTAAACCCACCAGACTCCATTTAAAAAAACAGCCACTTTTAGCGTGTATAGAGCCATCATATCCTCACATGTAAATCAGTAAACTATGTGTTTATTTCAACCAAAACTAGAGTTGTGATGGTTGGTTAAAGTGGGAAGATGTCCCAAAACGGATTTTCATAGTATGGGTGCACGATTCCGAAAATGTCACCAATTGATTTTCGATTTTAAAAAAACGATTCCCAGTATGTAAATGTAGTTATTTTTTTATTTATATAACACCCTTATCTCATAGTTCTGACGTTCGGTCGATTCTGAATGAAGTGTGTCTTACGATGCTAAAAACACTGTTTATTTACATGGAGTCTGGTGGGTTTAGGGAACGCCATTTCGTGGATGTTTTTATGTTTAATAAAGGATCTTACCCTTTAACAGAAAGGTCGACCTCCTTAGAAATCCTTTCCATAATGTTGTCAGACTCTGAGTCTGTCAGCGGCAACAACAGCACTTTGTGAAGGTAAATACCAGCTGGACAATCACCCTATTAACTTATATTGTAGCTTGTTTCTCCGCTGCCGACTGCAGAGATCTCTCTTAATACTGGACCAACGTCAAAGGTTGTTGTTCCCATCAGTCACTCAGACACAAAGACATAGGAACATATAGGGTCCAGGTTGAAAAACAAACAATGAAATGACCCTTTAACATAGAGGGAGGCAACTTCTAACCAACATTTGTATTTAAACGTAAATATATTTATAATATAAAGAGAAGCTGTTTGGGTTGGTTGTACACATTCAAAAAGAAATATGCCAAAACATATTTTTCTCTAATATATTTTAGGTATAATTGTTTTCTTAAAATAAAGTCTGACTGACTTTTCGGTGGATGTCTCTGAACCAGATCTGAGTCTGTGAGAAATCCCTTTTTCCTTTTGGGTTGTTTTTTTTTTTTAGCGAAACTTCAGTAGTTTGTTTCTTTTATGAGATGCAGTTTGCTATAATGTGCCAAAACGCTCCTCACGTCTGCAGCCACAAGCTCGACCCCCAGACCGCCTTGATTCATGCGTAAAATATTGATGATGTCAGAGTGTTGGTTGATTACCCCAGGAGCCCCTTGCACCGCCTCAAACTGTCTGGATTGGTTTACAACGCGTTGAGTCTCAAAGAAATGTGATCCAATCAGAAAAAAGGTTTATTGGCACAACAATGCAGTGACAGTGGATAGACTGGAAAGGAGGAGAGAGAGAGAGATGGGGGATGACACGCAGCAAAGGGCAGCAGGTCGGATTCGAACCCTCCGCCGCTGCAGGACTCAGTCTACATGCGGCGAACGCTCTTACTGGGTGAGCTAGAGGCCGCCAAACGCACCGCCACTTAATGAAACACACGTAAATAGACAAAACCCAACCAAATGAAGAAAACAGCTTTATCCATTTGACAACACATGCGCAGCATTTAGCAAACGTGCTGCAAGTCTCTGCTGAGTTGTGTTGGTGGCCGTGATGTTGTGGCCCTCCTCCCCACGGGGTTCGGGAGCAGTTTGGTTTTCCAGCTCGCTCCGTTAGTGGTGAAGGAGTTGGCTAAGGCTAACGCTAGCGATGCTAAGCCGACGTCACGACCAAACGTCAGCGATTGGTTATGGCAGATCCAGAGTGGCTCTGGGCAGATCCAATAGTTTTAAACTTCAAACAGAGTACCTTCCTTCAAGGAAGTTAACACTTGTCAATGGAGAGAGGCCAGACTCTCTGGACCAATGAAATGTACCAGAGTCTAGTAGGACCAGGCTAATGGACCAGAGTCTGGTAGGACCAGGCTAGTGGACCAGAGTCTGGTAGGACCAGGCTAATGTACCAGAGTCTGGTAGGACCAGGCTAGTGGACCAGAGTCTGGTAGGACCAGGCTAGTGGACCAGAGTCTGGTAGGACCAGGCTAATGTACCAGAGTCTGGTAGGACCAGGCTAGTGGACCAGAGTCTGGTAGGACCAGGCTAGTGTACCAGAGTCTGGTAGGACCGGGCTAATGGACCAGAGGCTAGAGTACCAGAGTCTGGTAGGACCAGGCTAACGTACCAGAGTCTGGTAGGACCAGGCTAATGGACCAGAGGCTAGAGTACCAGAGTCTGGTAGGACCAGGCTAATGGACCAGAGGCTAGAGTACCAGAGTCTGGTAGGACCAGGCTAGTGGACCAGAGTCTGGTAGGACCAGGCTAATGGACCAGAGTCTGGTAGGACCAGGCTAACGTACCAGAGTCTGGTAGGACCAGGCTAGTGGACCAGACTCTGGTACCTAACTACCTAACTAGGGGGCAGCACATGCTGCGTTATCAATGTTAAGAACAGGTGAGTTCAAATCAAAACCTAAATCTTGGCAGGTCTGGGATCAGCTTGTGTTTCTCCTAAATGTTTAGTGTTTGACACTCTTGGCCCGTATGAATGACGGAGGTTTTGTTTTCTGAACATGTGATGCAGCTCGCTATCCAAAGCTTGAGCTACTTAAAGGTTCCAGCCGTGAGAAAAGTTAATAAAAACAAGAATACATGTTTCCACTGGATCGATTTGACAGTTGCCAAAACAAACATTCACTCTCTTGTGCTAAAGGAGTTTTATTTAAATGTACTATATACCAGACAGATCTCATGAAGTGGCGTATGTATTACACGCCAATTCTCATGCCATTATTGGCGTGTTATCAAGACGTATACTGGCTTTTTGTGTCTATCAACGCCGTTTGGCCTCCATTGACTTACATTACCTTGCGATTGCGTGTGAATTGACGCCGTAGCGAGTAGCATGAAAGGGCGAAAATCTGCGTAGGGAGGTTGGTCGGGGGGGGAGGACGGGTCAAACAAAGCACTTTCACCCAGGAGACCGGGGGTCGGGTCCCGTGTGTGCACGTTTTCCTAAACCCGACCGTAGCTTTCTTCTCGTGATAACACGCCAAGTGGCGTGTATGTTTACATCCGCTGCGTAGACTAAAGCCTGAGACACACCAACCTGATAATCGGCCGTCGGACAGTCCGGCGAGGTCGTGACTCGAGTCTGTTCGGAGTGCTCCGTGCCGTCGTCCATTGGAGGGGCCGTCGGCCTTCATTTTGGCCGATTTGACATGTATAATCGGCGGGGCGGGCACTGCAGGCAGTCGGACTCAAATGAGCCATCTGATTGGTGGAGAGCTGACCAGGAAACGGCGAGCGGGACGAGCGTGACTAGAGTCTCTCAACATCTGACGAACATCTGTTAAACTGACCTTTGTTGATGTGAAATGAAGACAGACTCAGCAGCTGCACGGCCTGTTTCTCTCTTAGAGACGCCATGACTGGAGAAACCAGACCCACGTGACGCGTTCGTCCAATCAGCTGCCGGTTTTCATTCTTTGGGCGACAACACAGATTAGCGCCGCCTGCTGTTATGTCTCGTATTACGTCTCGTCTCTTCGGTGTTCTGAGGGACTTTTAGACCGACTCGGGGAGACTGATCAGCCACGCTGGCTTTA
>NC_135865.1:29911775-29915235 GCF_031162955.1 Sander vitreus
AGCTAGCAGCTGACCTGATGACAGCTGCTAGCAGCTAGCAGCTGACCTGATGACAGCATGGGTCCCAGGTTAAGAGGTCCTGGAGGTTTGGACTACTAAGTAGCCTGCCTACAATGTTTCGTTCATAAAATAGTGATGCTGTGGCGGCAGGACAAACAAGGATGCTAGCAGCAAGCAGCTGACCTGATGACAGCAGCTAGCAGCTGACCTGATGACAGCTGCTAGAAGCTAGCAGCTAGCAGCTGACCTGATGACAGCAGCCAGCAGCTGACCTGACGACAGCTGCTAGCAGCTGACCTGATGACAGCAGCTAGCAGCTAGCAGCTGACCTGATGACAGCTGCTAGCAGCTAGCAGCTGACCTGATAACAGCTGCTAGAAGCTAGCAGCTAGCAGCTGACCTGATGACAGCAGCTAGCAGCTGACCTGATGACAGCAGGGGTCCCAGGTTAAGAGGTCCCGGAGGTTTGGACTACTAAGTAGCCTGCCTACAATGTTTCGTTCATAAAATAGTGATGCTGTGGCGGCAGGACAAACAAGGATGCTAGCAGCAAGCAGCTGACCTGATGACAGCAGCTAGCAGCTGACCTGATAACAGCTGCTAGAAGCTAGCAGCTAGCAGCTGACCTGATGACAGCTGCTAGCAGCTAGCAGCTGACCTGATGACAGCAGCTAGCAGCTGACCTGATAACAACTGCTAGCAGCTAGCAGCTGACCTGATGACAGCTGCTAGCAGCTAGCAGCTGACCTGATGACAGCAGCTAGCAGCTGACCTGATGACAACTGCTAGCAGCTAGCAGCTGACCTGATGACAGCTGCTAGAAGCTAGCAGCTGACCTGATGACAGCTGCTAGCAGCTAGCAGCTAGCAGCTGACCTGATGACAGCAGCTAGCAGCTAGCAGCTGACCTGATGACAGCAGCTAGCAGCTGACCTGATGACAGCAGCTAGCAGCTGACCTGATGACAGCAGGGGTCCCAGGTTAAGAGGTCCCGGAGGTTTGGACTACTAAGTAGCCTGCCTACAATGTTAAGCAAGAACTAAAATACATAGTTTTTATAGACTTTTGTATACATTATATATCGTAGTGTATTATCATAATTTAACGTGCAAATATTTTTTTTTTTTACCTCAACATCAAACCAGAAAAAGACTAGCGCACCCCCTGTGATCTTTGCCGCCCCCCTGAGGGGTCCCCGGACCCCAGGTTGGGAACCACTGCAATAGATTACCATTGTTTCTTTGGCTGGTGAGTGAAGCCACTTGCATGTTTTACCAGCATCTGGCTGGTGGATGGTGCTGATTTTGAACCCTGAACACAACCACTCAACATTGATTTCACTTGTTTCAAATGATGTGACACAACCAACATCAGCCAGTTCAGAGAGCAAACAGGTTGGTGAAGGTGGGAAGGAGAAAGTCTGAGAATGGACAGAAGAAACGATGTGAGAGGACGGGGACGAGCGCGTATGCGAGGTGTCGGTGCTGGATACGGCACACGAGAGGCTTCTTCCCCCGTTGCCTCAGGAGGGACGATGTTGCTTGTGATGTGGACGAGGTGCTCTGGCCTGACCCCGCCCCAAAGACAAGAAGAAGCACATAGATCCCATGTTTACTCCTTTGATTTGTGTCCCTTTTAGTATTGTATACTGTAGTACCGTGCGTTGTAGGCTGTAGACTGTACAATGATCACATAGTACGGCCCTGAACATTGTGCTTTCCAACAGTACTGACTGCTCAGTAGATGTTGACTGGTTGCAGGTTTATATCAACAAAGAATTACAAGAAGGACAGTATCACAGAGACTAAGGACATGTTTGTGAGCTGCAGGAAGCAGTACTGTAAAAATAGGGGTACACGGAGGAGGAAGAACAAAAAAAACTGCAAAGAGCAAAGCAGAGTAGTCATTTCTGATCAGTTTTGAGCTACTGTGATTGAACATGTTTTCGTTTTTTAGATAAAAAATGTACTTCTATATGTTTTGAACAATGTGTTTTCTATTTTCCGGTGTATTGTTTACTGACTGCTTGATATATGTGCGTGTATATCATGTTGGTCTCTTTGTTTATGATTTGAGAGCAGTGTTTGTGTACTGACTAAGTCCTAAACGAAGTGTAGTACTAGTCTAATACGGCGGGTTAGGTTTAGACGTGCGCCCAGTGTGCTTGAACACAGCAAACGGAGAGTTCAATGAACTACATGAAATAATACAAAATGAAAATGACTCGTACAGTTTGATTTTGAGGCGACAGTTTCATTTCATGCGAGAGGAGTCCGAGGTTTTGTGTTTGTTTTCAGAAAATGGAGCAATTTTCAGTAATTGTGTTTTAGCAATTGAGAAAAACTGTAATCAGTCCAATGTGTCTGCTAATAGTCCTGAAGGTGGCGCTACAACAGCCATGTCCAAGTATAAACAGATCGACCGTACGTGTTTCAACATTGCATCCTACGTCAAACTGGAGCCCCAAAAGAGAAGATCCTCCGCTCGCTGCAAAACTTCTTAAACGGCTCTCCTCCCGCATTTTTGTCGACAGTTTTCGACATACTATACTATGACTTTTTAGTCTTTTTAGACATACTATACTATGACTTTTTTAGTCTTTTTCTACATACTATAATATGACTTTTAGGGAGTTTTTCTACATACTATACTATGACTTTTTATGTATTTTTCGACATACTGTACTATGACTTTTTATGTATTAATGACATACTATACTATGACTTTTTATGTTTTTTTCGACATACTATACTATGACTTTTTGTCTTTTTTCGACATACTATACTATGACTTTTTACTCTTTTTCGACATACTATACTATGACTTTTTAGTCTTTTTAGACATACTATACTATGACTTTTTAGTCTTTTTCAACATACTATACTATGACTTTTTATCAATTTTTCGACATACTATACTATGACTTTTTATGTCTTTTTCGACATACTATAATATGACTTTTTATTACTTTTAATGACATACTATACTATGACTTTTTATGACTTTTTCGACATACTATAACTTTTTATCACTTTTTCTACATACTATACTATGACTTTTTATGTATTTTTCGACATACTATACTATGACTTTTTATCACTTTTTTGACATACTATACTATAACTTTTTATCACTTTTTCGACATACTATACTATGACTTTTTATGACTTTTTCGACATATTACACTATGAATTTTTATCACTTTTTCTACATACTATACTATGAATTTTTATGACTTTTTCGACATACTACACTATGAATTTTTATCACTTTTTCTACATACTATACTATGAATTTTTATCACTTTTTCGACATACTATACTACGAATTTTTATTTTTTTCGACATACTATACTATGAATTTTTATCACTTTTTCGACATACTATACTATGACTTTTTTATTTTCTTTTGACATACTATACTATGACTTTTTATTATTTTTTTCGACATACTATACTATG
>NC_135865.1:29965235-29985235 GCF_031162955.1 Sander vitreus
GTGTGTGTCAGTATGTGTCTGTGTGTGTGTGTGTGTGTGTGTGTGTGTGTGTGTGTGTGTGTGTGTGTGTGTGTGTGTGTGTGTGTGTGTGTGTGTGTGTGTGTGTGTGTGTGTGTGTGTCAGTGTGTGTGTGTGTGTGTGTGTGTGTCAGTATGTGTGTGTGTGTGTGTGTGTGTGTGTGTGTGTGTGTGTGTGTGTGTGTGTGTGTGTGTGTGTGTGTGTCAGTGTGTGTGTGTGTGTGTGTGTGTATGTGTGTGTGTGTGTGTGTGTCCAATGTGTTTCTTAATTTCATAATAGCTTATTTCTTTTGTAAAAAAGTTCCAAAATGTATTAGACCTTATTCCAGTTTACAGTGCAAAAAAAAAAAAGAAAGATTTTTTTTTTTAAATAATAATAATAATAATAATAATAATAATAATAATAATAATAATTAACTTTTTGAAAAGCACCTTTCAAAATGAAGCGTTCCCTTATTGCCCGACAGCGGTGCAGTCTAGTTTGTTGTGAGTCTACTAGTATAATAGTCATCCATTCCCTCCCAGCATTAGACTGGCCCGTCCCACTGCGACTACGCCGTAGGCTGTGGGACGTTACTGTGTAAAGTACCAGCCTCATCTGGCTCCCTGTCTGTAGTTTCTGTAACGTTAACGTCTGCTGTAGTACAGCTTCAGGGGCAGACTCACCAAACACCGAGAGAGTGTAGTTTAAGCTTGCTTTTGTTTCATATATCTAGCTACTTTGCGTGGTGTAGTTGATCCTACACGACTCGCAACACAGACGGTGAATTCATGAACGTAAGTGTGAAAGTTCTCTCATCGTTACATAGCGGTATCCTTGCTGTCTGCACGATCTGACATGCGCAGATGATAATCCTGTTTTACGAGGATTTACGACACTGCACGATCTTTTCCATGCGTCCGGTCGTAGTAGTAGCAGTCGCACTGACAGTATATATAACCTGGAGCAGCAGACCCCGTGTCTCTGGACGGAGACCAGTGACGTCTCTTTCCCGGTGATGGCTGAGCGTTACTGAGCAGCCTCCAACTGAGCTTGAAGACGTAGATGTGACGTGAGCAACCTGTCTGAAAGTTGGAAGTCTTCTGGTAGCTGTGCCAAGAGAAATCTCAATCATTCCCAATCTAGCAGAGACGGAGAGCGTAGGTATATGTAAGGAGATAACATAGACACAGGCTCATTATTGATCACTAAAATGATAGTTAACATTAGTCATTACACTTAAACAGCTGATGGAAGTCCAAACTGCCTGAGAGCTTCTCCTGTACTATACGGTAACTCCTCTACTATGAGACAGGAAGTCTCGTGGTTATGACCCAATCGTTAGCCTATTGTTATAAAAACGTCTGCTACGGAGCCATAACGTGAGCTACAAGGTAATGGAGCCTTTTATACATTGTCGTGTTTCTTTAGAAATAAACAACGGACAAATAGAGTCTTTAAACGCTTCAGATGTAAAGGTATTCTCTGTCAAAGTGACGTCAGAATGAATGGCAGTCAATGGGATGCTAACGGGATGCTAACGGGAGGTGATGGGTTGGTAGCATCAAAATGGCGCCATAGCAATGTGTAACTTTGCGTCCAGGTGACGCAGACCACAAGGACTGTGATTGGTCAACTGGTGTGGGGAGTAGCAACACGCTAGTTCACTGACATCAGCTTTGCAAATAAACTCAGACATATTTTGGTTCCAATGACGGGGTTACGTGTTAGTAAAGTGTCTATATGTCAGCTTGCTAACATAACATAAACTGGCTGGCAGACACCTCGCAAATACCCTCAGACTTATCACCCCCTAGCGGTGTGGCGGTGAAATGCACCGCGATGCAAAGCAACCCAGACGCAGAACTCCCAAAGGGTCACGACGCCGTAGGAACGTTAGGGATTAGTGTCCCTGAAGAGGACGCAGCTCCAACAGTTTCTCAGCAGGCTTCGACTCTTGAAACTTCGTCAACGGACAGAATATCTGAAGCGTCTCAGTGTTGAACTCTGACAACGTGAGCGTGAATGTTGCTGTGATGAAGTTGGTAGATTGTAAGAAGTTGTTTTGAGGTTTGAGGAGTCCCTGGCAGAGTCTGGCGTCCACGCGTAGCAGAGGACGGAGTCTGATTCAGTAAGTCCTCAGTTTGAAGACCTTGCTGAGCCTTGAAGTGGCGCTGGAGTAGACGAGGAAGGAGCCTTGGTCGGTGCTGAAGTGTTCCCAGTCTCTGCAGCCAAACGTCGGCAGACTGTGGACCGCAACGAAGCCCTCGTAACCCTGCCACCTGGACACACAAAACACACAGAGGTAAACACCAAACACAATGCACAATACTCAAGTCTGATAGCCTAGAAATCTAGACGCCCCCTAGTGGCAGCAGATGTAGTCTGCAGCCAGGGTCGTCTAGCAACTCTCCGTTGGGCTTGCGAACTGGAAAAACCAAACTCTGGTCAGGCCAATCACGTCGTGTCTGAGCTGTTCACAAGTTCACGCAACTTGAAGCCTTTGTTTCATCTTAGAAATTAACGTTAACTAGAAAATGCATTTCCTGCAGAAAATACGTGGGAATGCTGAATAGCTGAATTGCTAAAGCTAAACTGGATTTAGGAGGGAGGGGGACACGTACCTCCTGCAGTCCTTCAAAGTACCACTAGGGGGACACGTACCTCCTGCAGTCCTTCAAAGTACCCCTAGGGGGACGCGTACCTCCTGCAGTCCTTCAAAGTACCCCTAGGGGGACGCGTACCTCCTGCAGTCCTTCAAAGTACCCCTAGGGGGACGCGTACCTCCTGCAGTCCTTCAAAGTACCCCTAGGGGGACGCGTACCTCCTGCAGTCCTTCAAAGTACCCCTAGGGGGACGCGTACCTCCTGCAGTCCTTAAAAGTACCACTAGGGGGACGCGTACCTCCTGCAGTCCTTCAAAGTACCACTAGGGGGACACGTACCTCCTGCAGTCCTTCAAAGTACCACTAGGGGGACGCGTACCTCCTGCAGTCCTTAAAAGTACCACTAGGGGGACGCATACCCTCTGCAGCTAGTGTCTCCTGTAGTCAGGTGTGTCCAGCAGTCTGAGCTGATGTCTCCTGTAGTCAGGTGTGTCCAGCAGTCTGAGCTGATGTCTCCTGTAGTCAGGTGTGTCCAGCAGTCTGAGCTGATGTCTCCTGTAGTCAGGTGTGTCCAGCAGTCTGAGCTGATGTCTCCTGTAGTCAGGTGTGTTCAGCAGTCTGAGCTAGTGTCTCCTGTAGTCAGGTGTGTCCAGCAGTCTGAGCTGGTGTCTCCTGTAGTCAGGTGTGTCCAGCAGTCTGAGCTGATGTCTCCTGTAGTCAGGTGTGTCCAGCAGTCTGAGCTGATGTCTCCTGTAGTCAGGTGTGTTCAGCAGTCTGAGCTGATGTCTCCTGTAGTCAGGTGTGTCCAGCAGTCTGAGCTGATGTCTCCTGTAGTCAGGTGTGTCCAGCAGTCTGAGCTGATGTCTCCTGTAGTCAGGTGTGTCCAGCAGTCTGAGCTGATGTCTCCTGTAGTCAGGTGTGTCCAGCAGTCTGAGCTAGTGTCTCCTGTAGTCAGGTGTGTCCAGCAGTCTGAGCTAGTGTCTCCTGTAGTCAGGTGTGTCCAGCAGTCTGAGCTGGTGTCTCCTGTAGTCAGGTGTGTCCAGCAGTCTGAGCTGATGTCTCCTGTAGTCAGGTGTGTTCAGCAGTCTGAGCTGATGTCTCCTGTAGTCAGGTGTGTCCAGCAGTCTGAGCTGATGTCTCCTGTAGTCAGGTGTGTTCAGCAGTCTGAGCTGGTGTCTCCTGTAGTCAGGTGTGTTCAGCAGTCTGAGCTGATGTCTCCTGTAGTCAGGTGTGTCCAGCAGTCTGAGCTGATGTCTCCTGTAGTCAGGTGTGTTCAGCAATGACCAGAGCAGACGTAGTCACGTCCCTTGCGAAACAATGTCTGATTATTTTAATGAAATGAGCTGGTTTGACCACTAGACCAGAACACAGGACCTTCTTCCTGTATTTACTTTCTTGCTCCCGCCCCCAGACATATCCAACCAATAAGAGGGCTGGACGTTCTTGCCTGATTTGTAATGACGCATTTTGGTACGTTTACTAACTCACCAACTGATTCGCACCAAAGCAAACGAACTACAGGTGTGAAAACGCCCTGAGATCATGGGAGGTGATCCACAAAAGCCTATATGGTCGGAACAAGGGGACGTCGGACTAGTGGGCTGTGGGACCAAAGGGAATTTTTCGGGTTGTTGAGAGGTCGGAACAATGGAGCGTTGGAGAAATGGGCAGTCCCCGTGACGGCAATGCTTTCAGTTGCTGGTGTATATATCTCTGGGAAAGAGAGGAAGTACCCACCTGTAGACGACGCTGTTCAGAGAGTACGAGATGCCGTCGTGAGAGTTGGCCACGACCAAAAACTTCTCCTCTCCCACGGTGAAGAACTCCCAGTCCACCGCGCTACACAACAACGACAACAACAACATGTGATCATCACGGTGAAGAACTCCCAGTCCACCGCGCTACACAACAACGACAACAACAACATGTGATCATCACGGTGAAGAACTCCCAGTCCACCGCGCTACACAACAACGACAACAACAACATGTGATCACAGGCTCGTTAAGGCCGTTACCCTGTCTGCTGTGTGTCTGTTGTGTGTCTGTTGTGCGTCCATTGTCTGACCTGTGTGTCTGTTGTGTGTCTGTTGTGCGTCCAGAGCCTGACCTGTGTGTCTGTTGTGCGTCCAGAGCCTGACCTGTGTCTGTTGTGCGTCCAGAGCCTGACCTGTGTCTGTTGTGTGTCTGTTGTGCGTCCAGAGCCTGACCTGTGTCTGTTGTGTGTCTGTTGTGCATCCAGAGCCTGACCTGTGTGTCTGTTGTGTGTCTGTTGTGCGTCCAGAGCCTGACCTATGTGTCTGTTGTGCGTCCAGAGCCTGACCTGTGTGTCTGTTGTGCGTCCAGAGCCTGACCTGTGTCTGTTGTGTGTCTGTTGTGCGTCCAGAGCCTGACCTGTGTGTCTGTTGTGTGTCTGTTGTGCATCCAGAGCCTGACCTATGTGTCTGTTGTGCGTCCAGAGCCTGACCTGTGTGTCTGTTGTATGTCTGTTGTGCATCCAGAGCCTGACCTGTGTGTCTGTTGTGCAGTCCCAGAGCCTGACCTGTGTGTCTGTTGTGCGTCCAGAGCCTGACCTGTGTGTCTGTTGTGTGTCTGTTGTGCGTCCAGAGCCTGATCTGTGTGTCTGTTGTGCGTCCAGAGCCTGACCTGTGTGTCTGTTGTGTGTCTGTTGTACGTCCAGAGCCTGACCTGTGTGTCTGTTGTGCGTCCAGAGCCTGACCTGTGTGTCTGTTGTGCGTCCAGAGCCTGACCTATGTGTCTGTTGTGTGTCTGTTGTGCGTCCAGAGCCTGACCTGTGTGTGAGGATGTCCTGGAAGCGTATGAAGGTCTGTGTGAGCGTGTTGAGTTCGTACACGGTGGAGTTGATGCTGTAGAGACTCGGCCCGCGCTGAGAAACCTTCTGACTGTTGGCCACGGCCAGAAACACCCGGCCATGGATCTGGAACGTCTCCCAGTCAGTCGCTCCCACTGTCTGCAGAGAGACAAACACACTACAGTCAAACACACACACACACACACACACACACACACACACACACACACACACACACACACACACACACACACACACACACAGACACACACACACACACACACAGAGACCAAACTGACCGGGATGCTCTGGAAGATCTGGAAGCGTCCGTCCAGCCAGACGTAGACGGTGGAGCTGATGGTGGTGGTCTGGCCGTCGAAGGTGTTGGCGACCGCCAGGAAGTGGTACGGTCCCACGGAGAAGAACTCCCAGTCATACGCCCCGGAGGTGGCCACAGTCTGGTTCACCTCGAACAGCTGCAGACACGGGGCGCTTAGGTCACCATTCAGACAATCAAAACCTGTTATTAATCATACAGTATATGTGTATGTATTAGGGCTGTCAGCATTAACGCGTTAATCGCGACTCGATTAAGGGCCGAGCATGATGCGTTCATTTCTTTTTATCGTATTAATCGCATGCCGCCATTTATTCATTTATTCTCACTTCACTCGGCTTTGCGTCGTGCCTAACAGGATACTATTTTGCCGTATTTCCTCGTAAAACATCCTGCTGCTGCCACTGATATGTCTGCTCTTCTCTCTGATGCTCTGAAACACAAACACCGCTGCACATGACGCTAGTTAACACTACACTCGACAGCAGCTAACGTTAGCCTACCACTAGCTAGTTAACACTATACTCGACAGCACCTAACGTTAGCCTACCGCTAGCTAGTTAACTCAACAGCAACTAATGTTAGCCTACCGCTAGCTAGTTAACACTATACTCAACAGCACCTAACGTTAGTCTACCGCTAGCTAGTTAACTCAACAGCACCTAACGTTAGTCTACCGCTAGCTAGTTAACACTATACTCGACAGCACCTAACGTTAGCCTACCGCTAGCTAGTTAACACTATACTCGACAGCAGCTAACGTTAGCCTACCACTAGCTAGTTAACACTATACTCGACAGCACCTAACGTTAGCCTACCACTAGCTAGTTAACACTATACTCAACAGCACCTAACGTTAGCCTACCGACTAGCTAGTTAACACTATACTCGACAGCACCTAATGTTAGCCTACCGCTAGCTAGTTAACTCAACTGCAGCTAACGTTAGCCTACCGCTAGCTAGTTAACACTATACTCGACAGCAGCTAACGTTAGCCTACCGCTAGCTAGTTAACTCAACTGCAGCTAACGTTAGCCTACCGCTAGCTAGTTAACACTATACTCAACAGCACCTAACGTTAGCCTACCGCTAGCTAGTTAACTCAACAGCAGCTAATGTTAGCCTACCGCTAGCTAGTTAACACTATACTCGACAGCAGCTAACGTTAGCCTACCGCTAGCTAGTTAACACTATACTCAACAGCAGCTAACGTTAGCCTACCGCTAGCTAGTTAACACTACACTCGACAGCAGCTAACCTTAGCCTACCGCTAGCTTGTTAACACTACACTCGACAGCAGCTAACCTTAGCCTACCGCTAGCTAGTTAACACTACACTCGACAGCAGCTAACGTTAGCCTACCGCTAGCTAGTTAACACTACACTCGACAGCAGCTAACGTTAGCCTACCGCTAGCTAGTTAACACTACACTCGACAGCAGCTAACGTTAGCCTACCGCTAGCTAGTTAACACTACACTCGACAGCAGCTAACGTTAGCCTACCGCTAGCTAGTTAACACTACACTCGACAGCAGCTAACGTTAGCCTACCGCTAGCTAGTTAACACTATACTCAACAGCAGCTAACGTTAGCCTACCGCTAGCTAGTTAACACTATACTCAACAGCACCTAACGTTAGCCTACCACTAGCTAGTTAACACTATACTCAACAGCACCTAACGTTAGCCTACCACTAGCTAGTTAACACTATACTCAACAGCACCTAACGTTAGCCTACCGCTAGCTAGTTAACACTATACTCAACAGCAGCTAACGTTAGCCTACCACTAGCTAGTAGCTGATTAAACAGGGTTAAATGCTGACAGCTAACGCTAAACGGTGTAAAGTGTGACTGTGTTTTACTGTAGAGGATTCAACACCGGGATGTAACAATCTGCAGCTGCTGTCGGAGAAACAACACAGACGGTGCGTTCAATGAAACTGGTAAACTACAGCCTCGTGGTGCATTTGAAGTTATTGTAAATGTCCTTTACCATCTGGTTGTTGTTTTTGTCGTTCAACAGCAGTTTACTAGTGAAATAAGTTATTGTTATTGTTCTACATTATTATTAATCATTTAATGTTGACCATATGGCCTTAGCAATAAACAAGCCGTTCTTTAATGTCACCATCTGTTGTTTAGTACCCTTCTTTTTTTTTTTACTTTCTTAAAAAGTATCGGTTCAGGCACCGTTAAGGCACCGGTACCGTTTTAAAAGTACCGCTTTAGCAACGGTATCCAAACCAAACAATACCCAACCCTAATATTGAATATAGATTCAAATGTGTGACTAGATTAAATAAATAATAAACAAATACAAATCTTAAAATCAAGTTCATAAAGTCACTTTCTTTGCATCCATTTGATTCCCAGTTTAGATCCTCCGGTAAGAACGGCTTCCACTGTTAATATGGACTCAATAACTGATAAAACACGCAATTAATCGTGATTAACTATAGAAACTCAACGATTAATCGCGATTAAGAAAATGTAATCATTTGAAAGCCCTAATATATATATATGTATATGTATATATATGTATATATATACATATATATATATGTATATATATACATATATATATATGTATATGTATATGTATATGTATATATATACATATATATATATGTATATATATATATATATATATATACATATATATATATATATATATATATATACATATATATATATATATATATATATATGTATATATATATATATATATATATATATATATATATATGTATATATATATATATATATATATACATATATATATATATATATATATATATATATATATATATATATATATATATGCGTTACCTGTGTGTTTGTGTGTTACCTGTGTGTTACCTGTGTGTTACCTGTGTGTTTGTGTGTTACCTGTGTGTTGTGTTTGTGTGTTACCTGTGTGTTTGTGTGTTACCTGTGTGTCTGTGTGTTACCTGTGTGTCTGTGCGTTACCTGTGTGTCTGTGCGTTGTGTTTGTGTGTTACCTGTGTGTTTGTGCGTTACCTGTGTGTTTGTGTGTTACCTGTGTGTCTGTGTGTTACCTGTGTGTTTGTGTGTTGTGTTTGTGTGTTACCTGTGTGTTTGTGTGTTACCTGTGTGTTTATGTGTGTTACCTGTGTGTCTGTGTGTTACCTGTGTGTCTGTGTGTTACCTGTGTGTCTGTGTGTTACCTGTGTGTTTGTGTGTTGTGTTTGTGTGTTACCTGTGTGTTTGTGTGTTACCTGTGTGTTTGTGTGTTACCTGTGTGTTTGTGTGTTACCTGTGTGTCTGTGTGTTACCTGTGTGTTTGTGTGTTACCTGTGTGTCTGTGTGTTACCTGTGTGTTTGTGTGTTACCTGTGTGTCTGTGTGTTACCTGTGTGTTTGTGTGTTACCTGTGTGTCGTGTGTTTGTGTGTTACCTGTGTGTTTGTGTGTTACCTGTGTGTTTGTGTGTTACCTGTGTGTTTGTGTGTTACCTGTGTGTCTGTGTACTGTGTGTGTTACCTGTGCTGTTTGTGTTTGTGTGTTACCTGTGTGTCTGTGTGTTACCTGTGTGTCTGTGTGTTACCTGTGTGTTTGTGTGTTACCTGTGTGTCTGTGTGTTACCTGTGTGTCTGTGTGTTACCTGTGTGTTTGTGTGTTGTGTTTGTGTGTTACCTGTGTGTTTGTGTGTTACCTGTGTGTCTGTGTGTTACCTGTGTGTTTGTGTGTTACCTGTGTGTTTGTGTGTTGTGTTTGTGTGTTACCTGTGTGTTTGTGTGTGTTACCTGTGTGTCTGTGTGTTACCTGTGTGTTTGTGTGTTACCTGTGTGTTTGTGTGTTACCTGTGTGTCTGTGTGTTACCTGTGTGTTTGTGTGTTACCTGTGTGTCTGTGCGTTACCTGTGGATTTGTGTGTTACCTGTGTGTTGTGTGTTACCTGTGTGTTTGTGTGTTACCTGTGTGTTTGTTTGTTACCTGTGGATTTGTGTGTTACCTGTGTGTTTGTGTGTTACCTGTGTGTTTGTGTGTTACCTGTGTGTTTTGTATGTTACCTGTGGATTTGTGTGTTACCTGTGTGTTTGTGTGTTACCTGTGGATTTGTGTGTTACCTGTGTGTTTGTGTTACCTGTGTGTTACCTGTGTGTTTGTGTGTTACCTGTGTGTCTGTGTGTTACCTCTGTGTTTGTGTGTTGTGTTTGTGTGTTACCTGTGTGTCTGTGTGTTACCTGTGTGTCTGTGTGTTACCTGTGTGTTTGTGTGTTGTGTTTGTGTGTCTGTGTGTTACCTGTGTGTCTGTGTGTTACCTGTGTGTTTGTGTGTTACCTGTGTGTCTGTGTGTTACCTGTGTGTCTGTGTGTTACCTGTGTGTCTGTGTGTTACCTGTGTGTCTGTGTGTTACCTGTGTGTTTGTGTGTTACCTGTGTGTCTGTGTGTTACCTGTGTGTTTGTGTGTTACCTGTGTGTCTGTGTGTTACCTGTGTGTTTGTGTGTTACCTGTGTGTTTGTGTGTTACCTGTGCTGTCTGTGTGTTACCTGTGTGTCTGTGTGTTACCTGTGTGTCTGTGTGTTACCTGTGTGTTTGTGTGTTACCTGTGTGTTTGTGTGTTACCTGTGTGTTACCTGTGTGTCTGTGTGTTACCTGTGTGTCGGGGTTCCATCTGTAGATCACACTGAGGATGTTGTGGTTGGAGTCTCTGGCTGAGGACGCAGAGATACGTTTTAATCACTTAAAACTTTAAATACAAACTGAGGAACACATCAGGAATGTGTGTGTGTGTGTGTGTGTGCCTGTGTGTGTGTCTGTGTTTGTGTGTGTGTGTGTGTGTGTGTGTCTGTGTGTGTGTGTGTGTGTGTGTGTATATGTGTGTGCCTGTGTGTGTGTGTGTCTGTGTGTGTGTCTGTGTGTGTGTCTGTGCGTGTCTGTGTGTGTGTGTGTGTGTGTGTGTGTGTGTGTGTGTGTGTGTGTGTGTGTGTGTGTGTGTGTGTGTGTGTGAGAAGATGAAACACACTCATTGATCTGAGCTGAAAAGAAAGATTGTTTATGATCTTTCGGCTGATGCAGGTGTACTGTGGTTAGACACACACACACACACACACACACACACACCACATGAATGTGTAATCAGCAGGTGGAGGTGTGTTTGATGTTAATGGTTCAATAAAACACCACACAGATCACAGGTGTCTCTAACGAGAGTCAGGAAGTGAATCCAGCCGCTCGTTTTGTTTACCTCGTCTGTGATTGGCCACGACTAGAAAGCTGTGGTTGTGCATGTGGAAGGCCTCCCAGTCCAGAGCAGCGTGCGTCTCCAGAGTCTGGTGACGGAGGAAACGCCGTCGCCGCTGATTCCACCGGTAGATCACGGACAGCTCAGGCTCCGCCTCCCTGGAGTTCGCCACCACCAGGAAAATCTGACAAGAGAAAACACAATTGCTGCATCTCATGTTGCTGAAACTCTCTCCCCGAGACCTCCACTTGCCTCCCTTCCTTGCATCTTAGTCCATACATCTACAAACCAGACACAGAGAGAGGAGACGAGAAGACAGACACAGAGAGAGGAGACGAGAGGACAGACACAGAGAGATGAGACGAGAGGACAGACACAGAGAGAGGAGACGAGAGGACCGACACAGAGAGAGATAACATGTAGCCTCGCTATAACCTGTAGCCTCGCGATGACACGTAGCCTCGCTATAACCTGTAGCCTCGCGATGACACGTAGCCTCGCTATAACACGTAGCCTCGCGATGACACGTAGCCTCGCTATAGCACGTAGCCTCGCGATGACACGTAGCCTCGCTATAACCTGTAGCCTCGCGATGACACGTAGCCTCGCTATAACCTGTAGCCTCGCGATGACACGTAGCCTCGCTATAACCTGTAGCCTCGCTATAACACGTAGCCTCGCGATGACACGTAGCCTCACTATAACACGTAGCCTCGCGATGACACGTAGCCTCGCTATAGCACGTAGCCTCGCGATGACACGTAGCCTCACTATGACACGTAGCCTCGCTATAACACGTAGCCTCGCTATAGCACGTAGCCTCGCTATAACACGTAGCCTCGCTATAACACGTAGCCTCGCGATGACACGTAGCCTCGCTATAGCACGTAGCCTCGCGATGACACGTAGCCTCGCTATAACACGTAGCCTCGCTATAACACGTAGCGTCGCGATGACACGTAGCCTCGCGATGACACGTAGCCTCGCTATAGCACGTAGCCTCGCGATGACACGTAGCCTCGCTATAACACGTAGCCTCGCTATAACACGTAGCCTCGCGATAACACGTAGCCTCGCTATAACCTGTAGCCTCGCTATAGCACGTAGCCTCGCGATGACACGTAGCCTCACTATAACACGTAGCCTCGCGATGACACGTAGCCTCGCTATAGCACGTAGCCTCGCGATGACACGTAGCCTCGCGATGACACGTAGCCTCGCTATAGCACGTAGCCTCGCTATAACACGTAGCCTCGCTATAGCACGTAGCCTCGCTATAACACGTAGCCTCGCTATAACACGTAGCCTCGCGATGACACGTAGCCTCGCTATAACACGTAGCCTCGCGATGACACGTAGCCTCGCTATAACACGTAGCCTCGCGATGACACGTAGCCTCGCTATAACACGTAGCCTCGCTATAACACGTAGCGTCGCGATGACACGTGGCCTCGCGATGACACGTAGCCTCGCGATAACACGTAGCCTCGCGATGACACGTAGCCTCGCTATAACACGTAGCCTCGCTATAACACGTAGCCTCGCGATGACACGTGGCCTCGCGATGACACGTGGCCTCGCGATGACACGTGGCCTCGCGATGACACGTGGCCTCGCTATAACCTGTAGCCTCACGATGACACGTAGCCTCGCGATAACACGTAGCCTCGCTATAACCTGTAGCCTCGCGATAACACGTAGCCTCGCTATAACATATTTGCCCGCCTCGGTGTTAACGGGGTGTAAATGATCTGCAGGGTGGTTGAGTCCATGGGCTCTCACCTTGCCGGCGATGGTGAAGTGTTTCCAGGCTCGGGCCTCCTGAGTGCTGATGTTCTGGTAAAGCTGGAACGACCCGTTCCTCCATCGGTAGATACCCGAGCCGGGCCGCGAGTCCCTGCAGGACGAAACGCAAGTGTTACCATGGAGACAGCACAGGACACAGGTCAGTTGTCAGGTGAGTTTAGGCCTTACATGGCATAAAAGTGCATTGTGTACCAGACAGATACGCAGAAAAACAGGAAAGACAGTTAAAGGTCCCATGGCATGAAAATGTCACTTTATGAGGTTTTTTAACATTAATATGAGTTATGAGAAAATGTAAATAAGCACAAAAAGCGCCAAAAACAATGTTGCCTATATAGCCGGCTCTGCCTTTAACACCAAGCAGGCGGTGTTTCGGTACTGCAGGACGAGATGGGACAGTTACCGTGGAGACAGCAGAGGATAGATTAACACTCGTGTTGTCTTCCCCGTCGACCATGATGCAACTTTTTGTTTGTCTGGGTCAAAATGTAAAAAAAATTCCAATGTTTTGGTCGTCTTTTTCGACTCTTTTGTCACTTTTTTCCGAAGTTTCTGTCAATATTTTTCTATTTTTTTCTTTGACGTGTTTTTGAAGATTATCCTGACATTTTTGTCACTTTTTTCCAAATTTTTTGTCACATTTTTTTGTGCTATTTTGACATTTTATTCCTAAGTTTTTCAACGTTTTATTATCAATTTTTCTTTACATGCTATAACATTGTAGCCTGGTTGACCCCAGACCCTTCTCAGCTGTAACTGAGAGGGGGTCTGGGGAAGCTTCATTCACAGCCCATTTCCAAAGGGGCGTCACCAACGGACGCCGCTCAAATGCCTCTGGGCGCAATTGGATAGTCCTTCAACCAATCAGAGCAACGATCCGGGTGACGTAAGAGCTACAGCGGCATCAACGGGTTCGGTGGTCGTCATGTTGAATGTAAACAAGAAGCTGCTCACTGTCGCTGCGCTATCGTCATCGTGTAAAGCCCGCCTCAACGGCTGTGATTGGTGTAAAGCCCGCCTCAACAGTTGTGATTGGTGTAAAGCCCTCCTCAACGGTTGTGATTGGTGTAAAGCCCGCCTCAACGGTTGTGATTGGTGTAGAGCCTGCCTCAACGGCTGTGATTGGTGTAAAGCCCTCCTCAACGGTTGTGATTGGTGTAAAGCCCGCCTCAACGGTTGTGATTGGTGTAGAGCCTGCCTCAACGGTTGTGATTGGTGTAAAGCCCTCCTCAACGGTTGTGATTGGTGTAGAGCCCTCCTCAGCGGTTGTGATTGGTGTAAAGCTCGCCTCAACGATTATGATTGGTGCCTCGATTTGGAGAAATTGGAAATGGGCTTGAATGGGCTCTTGGCCAGACGGACTTGCAGAACAAATCTGGAATCCAATGATAGCAGTGAACTGATCATTTATTTAACTTGTGAAGAGCGTTGTATGGAACCATCCACGTTATTTATTTGGTTGAAAGAAACCCAAATTTCTGATACAGAAACTTTTTGAAAATGGGACAGAGTTGAGGGTTAACGCCAACAGATTGTTTGTTTACCTGTTGGCTGCGGCCATGAACAGGCCCTCAGACGGGATGGAGAAGATTTCGACATCGAAGGTTTCGGAGCTGGTGTACAGATCCTGGTAGTCCTCCACGTAGTCCAAACGCTCCGGATCTAAAGGAGACACAGCAGAGACATTTTACCAATATTCTGCAAGACAACACAGCAGTGGATGTGTCTCTGTCCTCATACTTTCTGACTGTGCTGTTAACTAATATTTTTCAGATATTTTTCAGGCAGTTTGCTGTTCTAAACTATAGGTATTTGTATCGGTACCGGTACCAACATGTTTTGAACGATTCCAAGCACTAGCTACTACATGTTTCAGGTACGAAGGACCTGGTGGTGAAAGCTCAGGTGCTGGCTGGGGGCCAAGGAAAGGGGACGTTCGAGGGCGGACTGAAGGGAGGAGTGAGGATCGTCTACTCGTAAGTAGTCTACATCCACGACCGTCCACTTCCTTGATTGTTCAGGTGCGCCGGAAAGTCTTCCGTTTCCTCTTTCTCTGTTCCTCTGACAATGCCTTCCTAGCTTTCTGCTTCATTTTAGCTGGCTCAGCCATGACGATGGTGTGAAAAACTCCATCTCTACCTTGTTCTTACAGCTAGCCGGTTCCTGTGTGTGTGCCGTAAAGCAATTTGTTGCATGGCGAGACCTGATATCACGCGATACTTCTACGCTCGCCGGCCCAAAGTTGCAAGGGTGGTTTTTCAGCTCACAGGCACTAGAGGGAAGCAAGACGACCATTCAACCCGAAAAAAGTCATAGGACCATCCCAATGACTCTGAAGCTGTTCAGTTAAAGGTCCCATGGTATGAAAATGTCACTTTATGAGGTTTGGTCAAGGCCACACCCCCACCCTCCACCTTGCCCCCCCCCTCTCTCTTCCTCAATAGCATTTAAAGCTACAGACACAGAAATGGCACATCCTAAGGAAAGCTCATTGTGGGACTGGCTCTATAAAAGAGACTTCAGATACAGTATTAGGGGACCACTAAGGTCTATATAAAGAGACTTCAGATACAGTATTAGGGGACCACTAAGGTCTATATAAAAGAGATTTCAGATACAGTATTAGGGGACCACTAAGGTCTATATAAAGAGACTTCAGATACAGTATTAGGGGACCACTAAGGTCTATATAAAAGAGACTTCAGATACAGTATTAGGGGACCACTAAGGTCTATATAAAAGAGACTTCAGATACAGTATTAGGGGACCACTAAGGTCTATATAAAGAGACTTCAGATACAGTATTAGGGGACCACTAAGGTCTATATAAAAGAGACTTCAGATACAGTATTAAGGGACCACTAAGGTCTATATAAAGAGACTTCAGATACAGTATTAGGGGACCACTAAGGTCTATATAAAAGAGACTTCAGATACAGTATTAGGGGACCACTAAGGTCTATATAAAAGAGACTTCAGATACAGTATTAGGGGACCACTAAGGTCTATATAAAAGAGATTTCAGATACAGTATTAGGGGACCACTAAGGTCTATATAAAGAGACTTCAGATACAGTATTAGGGGACCACTAAGGTCTATATAAAAGAGACTTCAGATACAGTATTAGGGGACCACTAAGGTCTATATAAAAGCATCCGACGAGCACCATGTCATGGGACCTTTAAGGTCAAATAAGCTAAAAAAAACCCGGCATAGTTCCCCTTTAAAGAAATGCCAATAAACCAGAGTAGTTATTCTCCCATCCCGGAATGCTGTGTGGACTAGCCAGACCTTCCTCTGCAGAGCTGTGGAGGAAGGTCTGGCTATGTGAGACTACTGTGAATGTAAATGATGAGGAGGACTTGTGAAGGACTTCCAGACTCACTGTGCAGCAGAGTGGTCCATGTGAGTCCGTCACAGATGAACAGACCTTTCCTCTGAGCGTTAAACCACAGCTGGCCCTGCTCTGGTCCTGAGCACGGAGGAGGGCTCCCCAAAGTCACTCTGGCCTCCGCCTCTGCAACACAACCACACAAACATAGTCCTGGTTGTGTTTCATACAGAGGGGGTTGGACACAAAAACAAGAACACAGCTGTACCGTGTTGTTGTTTTTAAAAGCTGAAAGCACCTGTCGGTCACTGCTGTCATGGCAACACACATCAAACAGTCGGACCCCGACACACACACACACACACACACACACACACACACACACACACACACACACACACACACACACACACACACACACACACAGGAAAGGAAAGCTAACATCCTGTCAGTCATTTTGTGGCTCAGGTTACTGAATCACTGATACCATCACAACCTGAAGTTTACAGCCCAAACACACACACACACACACACACACACACACACACACACACACACACACACACACACACACACACACACACACACACACACACACTGTAACATGAAGAAACTTTTAACAAACCACAACCACCAGCACTGAAAGATAAGGGTGATCAAAGTGCCTTGTTGTGAAACTGATCCACTGGTTTCTCTACGTGAACAAAAGTATGTCGACAGCCGGCTGTTAGGGTTTTACTTTCAGCTCTAAACCAAGCGCCAACTTCCCGCTCTGAAAAGTGAAGCCAATGCTGAAGCCCCTTAAAGCTGCCAATTCCATTTGCACCTGACTGCAGTACGCAGATCGGGGTTGGGCTAAATGTGGGCGGAGCTAAACGTTTGACTCCGCGCAGGCGCCATCTGGTGGCGGAGATCAGGTAGCACATTCTCAAACGATGTGGCCGTTTTCACAGCAGTTCGTGAAATGGGCACGTTATTTTTAATGTGTGTTTCGTGGTGGTCAGCAAGTAATGGGAAGCATCTATACAGAGGTTGGGTTTCGGAAAAGAAGAACGGGGAAAGGACACGCCTCACGCGGGCCACGATCCCCGGTCTCTGGGGTGAACGTCCTGTGCAATATTATGGACTCAGACACACATTCTTCCTCTTCCGGTTGCTATTGGGCAAGTGTGCTGAGTCAGACGTTTAGCTCCACCCACGTTGAGCCACTCCACAATCTGCGTACTGCAGTCAGGGCTTACTCCTGCATTCTCTCTAACTTCCAGCAGGGGGAGACTCCTTAAACCTGCTTTCTCTCTAACTTCCTGCAGGGGGAGACTCCTTAAACCTGCTTTCTCTCTAACTTCCTGCAGGGGGCGACTCCTTAAACCTGCTTTCTATCTGAAGTCCAGCAGGGGGCGACTCCTTAAACCTGCTTTCTCTCTAACTTCCTGCAGGGGGAGACTCCTTAAACCTGCTTTCTCTCTAACTTCCTGCAGGGGGAGACTCCTTAAACCTGCTTTCTCTCTAACTTCCAGCAGGGGGAGACTCCTTAAACCTGCTTTCTCTCTGACTTCCTGCAGGGGGAGACTCCTTAAACCTGCTTTCTCTCTAACTTCCAGCAGGGGGAAACTCCTTAAAGCTGCTTTCTCTCTGACTTCCTGCAGGGGGAGACTCCTTAAACCTGCTTTCTCTCTAACTTCCTGCAGGGGGAGACTCCTTAAACCTGCTTTCTCTCTAACTTCCAGCAGGGGGAGACTCCTTAAACCTGCTTTCTCTCTAATTTCCAGCAGGGGGAGACTCCTTAAACCTGCTTTCTCTCTAATTTCCAGCAGGGGGAGAGTCCTTAAACCTGCTTTCTATCTAACTTCCTGCAGGGGGAGACTCCTTAAACCTGCTTTCTCTCTAACTTCCTGCAGGGGGAGACTCCTTAAACCTGCTTTCTCTCTAACTTCCAGCAGGGGGAGACTCCTTAAACCTGCTTTCTCTCTGACTTCCTGCAGGGGGAGACTCCTTAAACCTGCTTTCTCTCTGACTTCCTGCAGGGGGCGACTCCTTAAACCTGCTTTCTCTCTAACTTCCTGCAGGGGGAGACTCCTTAAACCTGCTTTCTCTCTGACTTCCTGCAGCGGGAGACTCCTTAAACCTGCTTTCTCTCTGACTTCCTGCAGGGGGAGACTCCTTAAACCTGCTTTCTCTCTGACTTCCTGCAGGGGGAGACTCCTTAAACCTGCTTTCTCTCTAACTTCCAGCAGGGGGAGACTCCACTGGCTCCAAAAAGAAGTCTGTTTCTATAGAAGTCTAAGAGAAAATGAGCCTACTTCTCACTTGATTTATTACCTGAATAAACATTTTCATAACGAGTTCATGGTTTCAATCGCTAGTTTCAAGTCTTCTTCAACACAGAATGATGTTCATTTAGTAAATGATGCTCCCATTTATTGTAAAATAAACGATAAAGCAGGGGATACTTTACAACCAATCAGGACAGAGGCTTAGCAATGCTAACCATGCTAACAATAGGGGACATTAAAAAAGCCATCCACTTGTTTTTGGCTGTCTGTGTTTTCATCTTAAACTTTGACCCGTTCACATCCTCATAGCTCCACCCTTTCTGTCCAAATATGGTCACTTCTGGCTCCTAAAAACCAAGATGGTGACGGTCAAACTGCCAAAATCAAGCCTTCAAAACGGACGTCCACGAACGAAACAGACTGCTAGACTTTTAAACAGCTTCTCCTCACCGTACGGGTAAAGCGGTCCACGGTGGTCGGGCTGGAGAGGCGTGGACCTGAGGACCTGGGGGACGGACAGCTCGGCCAGGCTGGGGTCAGAGGTCGGACACAGTCTGGACGTAGCGTCTGAACCAGGAAGTAGAACCAGCTGACGCAATAAACCCTGCACACAGACAGAACGGTTACAGTTAAAATGCTTTCAGCGGCTCTTAGGGTCTTTCTGAAGTCCTGATCCAGATCCCAGACTCACAGAGAAGCGTCCCCTCATCCTCCTCCGGCTACTGATGAAGAACCTGGACCCTCTGGTGCTCAGAGCGCTGGGGAAGGACTGGGCCTGTTTACTGGGAGACAGGAAACCAGTTAATGCTCAGAGCGCTGGGGAAGGACTGGGCCTGTTTACTGGGAGACAGGAAACCAGTTAATACCACGACTAAGCCCGTTTACTGGGAGACAGGAACCAGTTAATGCCACGACTAAGCCTGTTTACTGGGAGACAGGAAACCAGTTAATACCACGACTAAGCCTGTTTACTGGGAGACAGGAAACCAGTTAATACCACGACTAAGCCTGTTTACTGGGAGACAGGAAACCAGTTAATACTCAGAGCACTGGGGAAGGACTGGGCCTGTTTACTGGGAGACAGGAAACCAGTTAATACCACGACTAAGCCCGTTTACTGGGAGACAGGAAACCAGTTAATGCCACGACTAAGCCCGTTTACTGGGAGACAGGAAACCAATTAATACTCAGAGCACTGGGGAAGGACTGGGCCCTTTTTACTGGGAGACAGGAACCAGTTAATGCCACCACTAAGCCTGTTTACTGGGAGACAGGAAACCAGTTAATGCTCAGAGCGCTGGGGAAGGACTGGGCCTGTTTACTGGGAGACAGGAAACCAGTTAATGCCACGACTAAGCCCGTTTACTGGGAGACAGGAACCAGTTAATACCACGACTAAGCCTGTTTACTGGGAGACAGGAAACCAGTTAATGCTAAGAGCACTGGGGAGGGACTGGGCCTGTTTACTGGGAGACAGGAACCAGTTAATACTCAGAGCACTGGGGAAGGACTGGGCCTGTTTACTGGGAGACAGGAAACCAGTTAATGCTCACAGCACTGGGGAAGGACTGGGCCTGTTTACTGGGAGACAGGAAACCAGTTAATGCTCACAGCACTGGGGAAGGACTGGG
>NC_135865.1:29990235-30007735 GCF_031162955.1 Sander vitreus
ACCCGATAATCGTCTGACAGTCTGGCGAGGTCGCTGACTTGAGTCTGTTTGGTGTGTTCGTGCTGTCGTCCGTAAGAGGACTGAACAACTGACCTTTGTCGATCTGAAATGAAGACAGATTCAGCAACTGCACGGCCCATTTCTCTCTTAAAATGTTTTCAGAAACACGTTTCGTGAACTATTAGTCCAATATGAGATTGGATTCTGAACGAGACGCCATTATGGTCGGGGAGCAGACCCACGTGACACGTTCGACCAATCAGCTGCTGGTTTTCATTTTTTGGGCGACAATCCAGATTAGCTCCGCCTGCTGTTATGGAGACGTATTACGTCTCGCGCACGCGCAGAACGTACGCTCAAGTCAGCGTCTCTTCGGTGTGTTCTGAGGCAGTTTTTGGACCTCAGGGAGACTGATCAGTCTGACTGGCTTTTCTGCTGATGGTCGGCCATCGGGTTGGTGTGTCAGGGCTGTCTGGTTGGTGTGTCAGGGCTGTTGGGTTGGTGTGTTTGGGTCGTTGGGTTGGTGTGTCAGGGCCGTTGGATTGGTGTGTCAGGGCTGTTGGGTTAGTGTGTCTGGGCCGTCTGGTTGGTGTGTCTGGGCCGTTGGGTTGGTGTGTCAGGGCCGTCGGGTTGGTGTGTCAGGGCTGTTGGGTTGGTGTGTCAGGGCTGTTGGGTTGGTGTGTCTGGGCTGTTGGGTTGGTGTGTCAGGGCTGTCTGGTTGGTGTGTCAGGGCTGTTGGGTTGGTGTGTTTGGGTCGTTGGGTTGGTGTGTCAGGGCCGTTGGATTGGTGTGTCAGGGCCGTCTGGTTGGGGTGTCTGGGCCGTCTGGTTGGTGTGTCTGGGCCGTTGGGTTGGTGTGTCTGGGCCGTCGGGTTGGTGTGTCTGGGCCGTCTGGTTGGTGTGTCTGGGCCGTCGGGTTGGTGTGTCTGGGCCGTCTGGTTGGTGTGTCTGGGCCTTAAACAGACCAAACGAGGCAGGTGTGACAGCAACCAAAGTGAAATCAGTGTCTGGGTGAAAAGGCAGATGTCACACAACAGCTGGTTTTATCAGATCTCTTTCTAACAGGATGTTTTCCTTTTCCTGTGATTGATAAGTGTCTGACTGCCTGCCTGTCTGTCTGTCTGTCTGTCTGTCTGTCTGTCTGTCTGTCTGCCTGTCTGCCTGTCTGTCTGTCTGTCTGCCTGTCTGTCTGTCTGTCTGCCTGTCTGTCTGTCTGACTGTCTGTCTGCCTGTCTCGTCTGTCTGTCTGTCTGTCTGTCTGTCTGTCTGTCTGTCTGTCTGTCTGTCTGTCTGTCTGTCTGCCTGTCTGCCTGTCTGTCTGTCTGTCTGCCTGTCTGTCTGTCTGTCTGCCTGTCTGCCTGTCTGTCTGTCTGTCTGTCTGTCTGCCTGTCTGTCTGTCTGTCTGTCTGTCTGCCTGTCTGTCTGTCTGTCTGTCTGTCTGCCTGTCTGCCTGTCTGTCTGTCTGTCTGTCTGCTGTGTGGTCAGCTCAATTTCAATCTGCATCTGCTGTCAGATCAGATATCATCAACAGATTAACGCTTCAGCTCTGTTGGGTTTATTTTTATCACGTTATCGCCTCAGGGGACGTTTGTGTGTCTAAAAATAAAACCAAAGGTGTGTCGAGTTACAGATGTGTGTGTCTGTGTGTGTGTGTGTGTGTGTGTGTGTGTCTGTGTGTGAGTGTGTGTGTGTGTGTGTGTGTGTGTGTGTGTGTGTGTGTGTGTGTCAATTGTCAGCCTCTGGCAGCTCAGGCTCCTGGAATAATGATGTAATGCTTTCCTGTCAGAGAAAACACTGGCCAGCTTTCATACTGACAGTTTGAAAACGTTTTGTAACGTTACTGTTTGTGTATGTGTGTTTGTGTGTCTCTCTGTCTGTGTGTGTTTGTGTGTGTGTGTGTGTGTTTGTGTGTCTCTCTGTGTGTGTGTGTGTGTGTGTGTGTGTGTGTGTGTGTGTGTGTGTGTGTGTGTCTCTCTGTGTGTGTGTGTTTGTGTGTGTGTGTGTGTGTGTGTCTCTCTGTGTGTGTGTGTGTGTGTGTGTGTGTGTGTGTGTGTGTGTGTGTGTGTGTGTCTCTCTGTGTGTCTGTGTGTGTGTGTCTGTGTGTGTGTGTGTGTGTGTGCGTGTGTGTGTGTCTGTGTGTGTGTGTTTGTGTGTGTGTTTGTGTGTTTGTCTGTGTATGTCTGTGTGTGTGTGTGTGTCTCTCTGTGTGTCTGTGTGTGTGTCTGTGTGTGTGTGTCTCTGTGTGTGTGTGTGTGTGTGTGTGTGTGTGTGTGTGTGTGTGTGTGTGTGTGTGTGTTTGAAGGTATTTGTGAGAAGTTGGCGATCATTTCTGTAACACATACAGCCCTGAATGAGTGAACAGAGTGACGGAGTAAGGTGAAAAGTACAAAGTGACGTACGAAGTAAATAACAGAGTAATGTACAGAATTACAGAGCGAGGTATAGAGTCATAATAGTACAGGAATGGAGGAACGCTAGGGTTGTGCACTTTGTAACTATGAAATAAGGGACAAAAGGTTGCCTGCCACAGCAGGTTTGTCTGTGTTTTAAGCCCCCAACATCTCAGGCACTAGGATTAATGAGCTTTACAACGCATGCAAAGCACTCTCCCCATCACTGTGTATTATATGAAATGGCAGGTTGGCCCTCACGCAACACAAGAAGGCCCAAACATTGGTTGACCTTTGTGTACAAATCAATAACTGGACACACTCCTTCATATTCATATTTAACTACACTTTTAACACCTAGTAGATCTGAATACAATCTAAGATCAAGTACATACATACTGTTTGATGTTCCACAAACTAAAACAGAGGTTGGCAAAACTGCTTTTAGCGAGAGTGCTCCAACTTCATGGAATGGGTTGCAAAATCAGCTAAAACGAGCTTGGACGGGACTATTGTCGTCCCTTTAGAGCTATAAGTAAACGTTCTTGGTCGGGACTATTGTCGTCCCTTTAGCGCTATAAGTAAACGTGCTTGGTCGGGACTATTGCCGTCCCTTTAGCGCTATAAGTAAACGTTCTTGGTCGGGACTATTGACATCCCTTTAGAGCTATAAGTAAACGCGCTTGGTCGGGACTATTGACGTCCCCTTTAGCGCTATAAGTAAACGTGCTGCTTGGTCGGGACTATTGCGGTCCCTTTAGAGCTATAAGTAAACGTGCTGCTTGGTCGGGACTACTGCCGTCCCTTTAGAGCTATAAGTAAACGTTCTTGGTCGGGACAATTGACGTCCCTTTAGCGCTATAAGTAAACGTGCTTGGTCGGGACTATTGACGTCCCTTTAGAGCTATAAGTAAACGTTCTTGGTCGGGACTATTGACGTCCCTTTAGAGCTATAAGTAAACGTGCTTGATCGGGACTATTGACGTCCCTTTAGAGCTATAAGTAAACGTGCTTGGTCGGGACTATTGACGTCCCTTTAGCGCTATAAGTAAACGTGCTTGGTCGGGACTATTGACGTCCCTTTAGAGCTATAAGTAAACGTGCTTGATCGGGACTATTGACGTCCCTTTAGAGCTATAAGTAAACGTGCTTGATCGGGACTATTGACGTCCCTTTAGAGCTATAAGTAAACGTGCTTGGTCGGGAGTATTGCCGTCCCTTTAGAGCTATAAGTAAACGTTCTTGGTCGGGACAATTGACGTCCCTTTACAGCTATAAGTAAACGTGCTTGGTCGGGACTATTGCCGTCCCTTTAGCGCTATAAGTAAACGTGCTGCTTGGTCGGGACTATTGCCGTCCCTTTAGCGCTATAAGTAAAGCGTGCTTGAGTCGGGACTATTGACGTCCCTTTAGCGCTATAAGTAAACGTGCTGCTTGGTCGGGACTATTGCCGTCCCTTTAGAGCTATAAGTAAACGTGCTGCTTGGTCGGGGACTATTGCCGTCCCCTTTAGAGCTATAAGTAAGCGGGTGCTTGGTCGGGACTATTGACGTCCCCTTTAGCGCTATAAGTAAACGTGCTTGGTCGGGACTATTGCCGTCCCTTTAGAGCTATAAGTAAACGTTCTTGGTCGGGACTATTGCTCGACCTTTTAGAGCTATAAGTAAACGTTCTTGGTCGGGACTATTGACGTCCCTTTAGAGCTATAAGTAAACGTGCTTGGTCGGGACTATTGCCGACCCTTTAGAGCTATAAGTAAAGCGTTCTTGGTCGGGACTATTGACGTCCCTTTAGAGCTATAAGTAAAGCGTTCTTGGTCGGGACAATTGGCGTCCCTTTAGCGCTATAAGTAAACGTGCTGCTTGGTCGGGACTATTGCCGTCCCTTTAGAGCTATAAGTAAACGTGCTGCTTGGTCGGGACTATTGCCGTCCCTTTAGAGCTATAAGTAAACGTGCTGCTTGGTCGGGACTATTGCCGTCCCTTTAGAGCTATAAGTAAACGTGCTGCTTGGTCGGGACTATTGCCGTCCCCTTTAGCGCTATAAGTAAACGTGCTGCTTGGTCGGGACTATTGCCGTCCCTTTAGAGCTATAAGTAAACGTGCTGCTTGGTCGGGACTATTGCCGTCCCCTTTAGAGCTATAAGTAAACGTGCTTGGTCGGGACTATTGACGTCCCCTTTAGCGCTATAAGTAAACGTGCTTGGTCGGGACTATTGTCGTCCCTTTAGAGCTATAAGTAAACGTGCTTGGTCGGGACTATTGGCGTCCCTTTAGCGCTATAAGTAAACGTGCTGCTTGGTCGGGACAATTGACGTCCCTTTAGCGCTATAAGTAAACGTGCTGCTTGGTCGGGACTATTGCCGTCCCCTTTAGAGCTATAAGTAAACGTGCTGCTTGGTCGGGACTATTGCCGTCCCTTTAGAGCTATAAGTAAACGTGCTGCTTGGTCGGGACTATTGCCGTCCCTTTAGCGCTATAAGTAAACGTGCTTGGTCGGGACTATTGCCGTCCCTTTAGCGCTATAAGTAAACGTGCTGCTTGGTCGGGACTATTGCCGTCCCTTTAGAGCTATAAGTAAACGTGCTGCTTGGTCGGGACTATTGCCGTCCCTTTAGCGCTATAAGTAAACGTGCTGCTTGGTCGGGACTATTGCCGTCCCCTTTAGCGCTATAAGTAAACGTGCTTGAGTCGGGACTATTGCCGTCCCCTTTAGCGCTATAAGTAAACGTGCTGCTTGGTCGGGACTATTGCCGTCCCTTTAGCGCTATAAGTAAACGTGCTTGAGTCGGGACTATTGACGTCCCCTTTAGCGCTATAAGTAAAGCGTGCTTGGTCGGGACTATTGCCGTCCCCTTTAGCGCTATAAGTAAACGTGCTGCTTGGTCGGGACTATTGCCGTCCCTTTAGAGCTATAAGTAAACGTGCTTGGTCGGGACTATTGACGTCCCCTTTAGCGCTATAAGTAAACGTGCTTGGTCGGGACTATTGACGTCCCCTTTAGCGCTATAAGTAAACGTGCTTGGTCGGGACTATTGCCGTCCCTTTAGAGCTATAAGTAAACGTGCTTGGTCGGGACTATTGTCGTCCCTTTAGCGCTATAAGTAACGTGCTTGGTCGGGACTATTGTCGTCCCTTTAGAGCTATAAGTAAACGTGCTTGGTCGGGACTATTGCCGTCCCCTTTAGCGCTATAAGTAAACGTTCTTGGTCGGGACAATTGACGTCCCTTTACAGCTATAAGTAAACGTGCTTGGTCGGGACTATTGCCGTCCCTTTAGCGCTATAAGTAAACGTGCTGCTTGGTCGGGACTATTGACGTCCCTTTAGAGCTATAAGTAAACGTGCTTGGTCGGGACTATTGACGTCCCTTTAGCGCTATAAGTAAACGTGCTTGGTCGGGACTATTGTCGTCCCCTTTAGCGCTATAAGTAAACGCGCTTGGTCGGGACTATTGACGTCCCTTTAGCGCTATAAGTAAACGCGCTTGGTCGGGACTATTGCCGTCCCTTTAGCGCTATAAGTAAACGCGCTTGGTCGGGACTATTGCCGTCCCTTTAGCGCTATAAGTAAACGCAGCTTGGTCGGGACTATTGCCGTCCCCTTTAGCGCTATAAGTAAACGTGCTTGGTCGGGACTATTGCCGTCCCTTTAGCTCTATAAGTAAACGTGCTTGGTCGGGACTATTGACGTCCCTTTAGCGCTATAAGTAAACGTGCTTGGTCGGGACTATTGACGTCCCTTTCGACGCAGTTATGTTAAGGAAAGTGTCGTGGGTGGGCGTACGGTTCTGTGACATGCGGGAGGAAAGAAAGAAGCGACTACGGTAAGCAGGACGTGAACCCCGCTCTCCTGGTGAAAGTCCTGTGTTTGACCCATCCCCCCCCCCCCCCCACCCCAACCAACCTCCTTACATACTCCTCTCTAAATCCTCTCTAACTGCTGCTCTCCCCGGTGTGTTACACAAACACGCTGAAAGACGCCTTTTTCGTCTCATCAGACGCTGACAGCCACTGTCCAAACGTCCTGATTTTAAAGTGTGTTCTGATTTTATTTCTTACTTATTTCTGCACTTATACTCTGTTACTTGTTGTCTGTTAAAGTGTATCGTCTATGTGCTTCCTTCTTGGCCAGGGCTCACTTGTAAAAGAGATTGTAATCTCAATATGATTCTTTTCCCTGGTAAAATACAGGTAAAATGAATTAAATTAAATTAGGCAATGGTTAGGGTTAGGTTTGGGTTAAAACACCCACGCCCAGGATGGGCGCTGCGAGATGCACGGGCACAAGGAGACCACTTGTGTGAATTAAACACTTCTTTAACCTTACCAAAAAATAAGTTTGGTTATGTAAAAGCTGTTTAAAAGAACCACTGGACAGGACGGACAGCGGGAGAATAAAAGGTCATATATATATATATATATATATATATAAGCTACTGTTGTCTGTTGTATCATACTACTCTCTACTGCTGTCTCTACATACTACTCTCTACGGTTGTCTCTACATACTACTCTCTACTGGTGTCTCTACATACTACTCTCTACTGCTGTCTCTACATACTACTCTCTACTGTTGTCTCTACATACTACTCTCTACTGCTGTATCTCTTCATACTACTCTCTACTGCTGTCTCTACATACTACTCTCTACTCCAGTCTCTCTTCATACTACTCTCTACTGTTGTCTCTCTACATACTACTCTCTACTGCTGTCTCTCTACATACTACTCTCTACTGCTGTCTCTCTTCATACTACTCTCTACTCCAGTCTCTCTACATACTACTCTCTACTGCTGTCTCTCTACATACTACTCTCTACCGCTGTCTCTCTTCATACTACTCTCTACTGCTGTCTCTCTTCATACTACTCTCTACTGCTGTCTCTACATACTACTCTCTACTGCTGTCTCTCTACATACTACTCTCTACTGCTGTCTCTCTACATACTACTCTCTACTGCTGTCTCTCTTCATACTACTCTCTACTGTTGTCTCTCTACATACTACTCTCTACTGCTGTCTCTCCACATACTACTCTCTACTGTTGTCTCTCTACATACTACTCTCTACTGTTGTCTCTCTACATACTACTCTCTACTGCTGTATCTCTACATACTACTCTCTACTGCTGTCTCTCCACATACTACTCTCTACTGCTGTATCTCTTTATACTACTCTCTACTGGTGTCTCTCTACATACTACTCTCTACTGCTGTCTCTCTACATACTACTCTCTACTGTTGTCTCTCTACATACTACTCTCTACTGCTGTCTCTCTTCATACTACTCTCTACTGTTGTCTCTCTACATACTACTCTCTACTGTTGTCTCTCTACATACTACTCACTACTGTTGTCTCTTCATACTACTCTCTACTGCTGTCTCTCTACATACTACTCTCTACTGCTGTTTCTACATACTACTCTACACTTGTCTCTCTACATACTACTCTCTACTGCTGTTTCTACATACTACTCTACTGTTGTCTCTCTTCATACTACTCTTTACTGTTGTATAGTGTTTCCCCCTCTCATTCCCCCTGCTCTGGTGTTTCCTCCTCTCATTCCCCCTGCTCTGGTGTTCCCCCTCTCATTCCCCCTGCTCTGGTGTTCCCCCTCTCATTCCCCCTGCTCTGGTGTTTCCTCCTCTCATTCCCCCTGCTCTGGTGTTCCCCCTCTCATTCCCCCTGCTCTGGTGTTTCCCCCTCTCATTCCCCCTGCTCTGGTGTTCCCCCCTCTCATTCCCCCTGCTCTGGTGTTCCCCCTCTCATTCCCCCTGCTCTGGTGTTCCCCCTCTCATTCCCCCTGCTCTGGTGTTTCCCCCTCTCATTCCCCCTGCTCTGGTGTTTCCCCCTCTCATTCCCCCTGCTCAGGTGTTCCCCCTCTCATTCCCCCCTCTCATTCCCCCTGCTCTGGCGTTTCCCCTCTCATTCCCCCTGCTCTGGTGTTTCCCCCTCTCATTCCCCCTGCTCTGGCGTTTCCCCCTCTCATTCCCCCTGCTCTGGCGTTTCCCCCTCTCATTCCCCCTGCTCTGGCGTTTCCTCCTCTCATTCCCCCTGCTCTGGCGCTTCCCTCTCATTCCCTGCTCTGGTGTTCCCTCTCATTCCCCCCTGCTCTGGTGTTTCCCCCCTCTCATTCCCCCTGCTCTGGTGTTTCCCCTCTCATTCCCCCTGCTCTGGTGTTTCCCCCTCTCATTCCCCCCTGCTCTGGTGTTTCCCCCTCTCATTCCCCCTGCTCTGGTGTTTCCCCCTCTCATTCCCCCTGCTCTGGTGTTTCCCCCTCTCATTCCCCCTGCTCCTGCTCTGGTGTTTCCCCCTCTCATTCCCCCTGCTCTGGTGTTTCCCCCTCTCATTCCCCCTGCTCTGGTGTTTCCCCCTCTCATTCCCCCTGCTCTGGTTGAGAGGTTTGGGCGTGTTAGTTTAAACAGAGATTAGTTTTTCTACTGGAGACAAAAGCACTTGGAGCACCGAGATCACTATTGGCTCAAAACTCAAACGCTTAAAAACCAAAACGTACCAGTGGAGATGGAGCCTCAGAAACAGGTTAGACAAACTGAGACCAAATGTGAAAGGTGACAGAAATGAGATGAAAGAAGAGACGCCGAGAGTTTAAATCTTTTTCTTCTTAACTGACAGCAACGGCTCGATGTAAGTTCTTTATCTGGAATTCCCCTTTAAGCTCGTACGAGGCGGCCTGTGTGTTTTGTTGCTGCAGCGGGATCAATGGAGGATGAATGGAGGATGAATGGAGGGAGGGGACGACATGCTCAGAAACAGATCTCACATTTCAAAGACACAGAAAACAACGAAGCACAAAACAGCACAGAAACGTCCTAAACACCCCACACGTTTATACTCAAAGCTCCGATATGCTTTTTATTCCAGCTCAGGGCTCCCAAACAACTGGCCATAACAAAACATATACTGTAGTAAAAGTACAGCAGTATTCTCAGCTTCATGCAGTAAAAGTACAGCAGTATTCTCAGCGTCATGCAGTAAAAGTACAGCAGTATTCTCAGCGTCATGCAGTAAAAGTACAGCAGTATTCTCAGCTTCATGCAGTAAAAGTACAGCAGTATTCTCAGCGGCATGCAGTAAAAGTACAGCAATAGTCTCAGCTTCATGAAGTAAAAGTAAAGCAGTATTCTCAGCGTCATGCAGTAAAAGTACACAATATTCTCAGCGTCATGCATTAAAAGTATAGCAGTATACTTTAACATGTTTTTGTTGGGCTATTTGTGATGTTTTTGGCGTTTTTTTAGCAGTATTCTCAGCTTCATGCAGTAAAAGTACAGCAGTATTCTCAGCGTCATGCAGTAAAAGTACAGCAGTATTCTCAGCGTCATGCAGTAAAAGTACAGCAGTATTCTCAGCTTCATGCAGTAAAAGTACAGCAGTATTCTCAGCGGCATGCAGTAAAAGTACAGCAATAGTCTCAGCTTCATGAAGTAAAAGTACAGCAGTATTCTCAGCGTCATGCAATAAAAGTACAGCAGTATTCTCAGCGTCATGCAGTAAAAGTACACAATATTCTCAGCGTCATGCATTAAAAGTATAGCAGTATACTTTAACATGTTTTTGTTAGGCTATTTGTGATGTTTTTGGCGTTTTTTTTAGCAGTATTCTCAGCTTCATGCAGTAAAAGTACAGCAGTATTCTCAGCATCATGCAGTAAAAGTACAGCAGTATTCTCAGCGTCATGCAGTAAAAGTACAGCAGTATTCTCAGCTTCATGCAGTAAAAGTACAGCAGTATTCTCAGCGGCATGCAGTAAAAGTACAGCAGTATTCTCAGCTTCATATAGTAAAAGTACAGCAGTATTCTCAGAAACATTCCAACTTTTTTGGCGTTTTTTTGCAATGTTTTTGTTGGGCTATTTGCAATGTTTTTGGCAGTATTCTCAGCTTCATGCAGTAAAAGTACAGCAGTATTCTTATCTTCAACGTTTTTGGCGATATCTTTGGGTTTATTCAACATAACTAACGAGTTATTGATTGATACAACCCAGCTACTGAGTATCTCCCCCCGCGGTACTCGTACCTGTACAGGGTCTCCAGCTCTGGCTTCGGGCTCCGGCGGCGAGCAGCACCCAGGTGAGCAGCAGGGAGCGACACGCCAACATCACGCCAATGCCGGGGGTTTGATTCCACCTCACCGGTCGGCTTGTTGACCGGCGTCGTTCGCCGTCATGTTCCGGCTGACAGGCAGCAGATGCACCAGGACACCATCCAGTATTGGACTCTTATAGCGCTGATATTTCTCTTCTTTTCTGCAGGTTTTATTCATAACGTCTGTAAGAAAACAATATCAACAAGAACGTCAATAATTACAGCAGCACTGATAACTATTTGTTGCTCAAACACACACACACACACACACACACACACACACACACACACACACACACACACACACACACACACACACACACACACACACACACACACACACACACACACACACACACACACACACACACACACACACACACACACACACACACACACACACACACACACACACACACACACACACACAGGCACACACACACACACACACACACACAAATACATACAGGCACTACACACACACACACACACACACAGGCACACACATCACACACACACTACACACACACACACACACACACACACACACACACACACACACATACACACACACACAGCACACAGGCACACACACACACACACACACACACACACACACACACAGGCACACACACACACACACACACACACACACACACACACACACACACACACACACACACACACACACACACACACACACACAGTCACACACACACACTCACACACACACACACACACACAGTCACACACACACACTCACACACACACACACTCACACACACACACACACACACACACACACACACTAAATAATCTTTTAGACTAACAAATATTGTTTGTGTACATTGTGTGTCTCCCCTTGTTCACTACAGGACAGATTGTTGTTCTGTCTCTGATCCAACCTTTAAATAAGTCAGAAGAAATGTTTTCTTCGTTAATCAAACCACACTACGGATTACCTTCACACCAAAGGTCCGACACATCGGCGTCACCTCTGCAACAACCATGACACCAACAGCGTCCTGGTCCGGTCTCTGGGGGACAGATTTTGGAGGTCAAACCTGAAGAGAAACAAAGAGAAGGTCAAACTCACATCTGAACAAACAAAGGTCAGTTTGAAAGACTTTCGTCAGATTTTGAGAGGCTGTTCGTTACGCTAACATAAGTGCACTGATACGCTAGTCAAGGGCTAGCAC
The DNA here is from genome assembly GCF_031162955.1 of Sander vitreus. NCBI lineage: Eukaryota > Metazoa > Chordata > Actinopteri > Perciformes > Percidae > Sander > Sander vitreus. The sequence goes on from NC_135865.1 coordinate 30,001,929, forward strand.
TCCACCAATCAGAGTGAGGGGGCTGCACATGCTCAGTACCTATACATGCACTAATGGAGAGATGTCAGAGTGGGGGGGCTGCACATGCTCAGTACCTATACATGCACTAATGGAGAGATGTCAGAGTGGGGGGGCTGCACATGCTCAGTACCTCTACATGCACTAATGGAGAGATGTCAGAGTGGGGGGGCTGCACATGCTCAGTACCTCTACATGCACTAATGGAGAGATGTCAGAGTGGGGGGGCTGCACATGGAAAGGCGCCCCGAGCAGTTGGGGGTTCGGTGCCTTGCTTAAGAGCACCTTGTCAGTGCCCAGGAGGTGAACTGGCTGGAACTCTCCAGCTACCAGCCCACCACGATACTTTGGTCCGTATGGGGACTTGAACCAGCAACCCTGGCTACTGCCACCCCCAGTAACCAATGCAGTGTGTGTTAACCTGCCGTTAACCACTCACTGCTGCCAGGAAATCTGGCTTCTGTGATCTGACAGATCTGAGAGTAATAAGTGAAGGAGACGCGGGAGAGTCAGTTTACAAAGGTTAGTGAGGAAACCAGAGGACAGGACACCTTTAGAGATGAAGACTGTTTGTGCCACTTAAAAGGATATACATCGCTTTCATGAGGATGAGTTTCATACATACTGTAATTATAATTACAGAAATGAAGTTTATTAGATACAGGAATCAAATCAAAAGGCAGAAACCAGTGACTCACACGTCAGATAAACATCTGAGAGCAGCGTTGAGCAGATGTGATTTAAATGAAGATAGTGACTCAGTGAGTCTGAAGCTCTTGGGCAGGTCGATTCAGAGTTTTAACTGATCGCCTCCAGTTTTAAATCTGACTCCGGTTCAGGTCTGACTTTTGGTGTTTCTGCAGGTTTTGAAGATTAAGGCTTCATCTCCACCGCTACGTTTTGGTTTAAAAAGGAATATCTTCTGCTATGTTCCCCCCTCTCATTCCCCCTGCTCTGGTGTTTCCCTCATTCCCCCTCTGTTTCCCCCTCTCATTCCCCCTCTCATTCCCCCTGCTCTGGTGTTCCCCCTCTCATTCCCCCTGCTCTGGTGTTCCCCCCTCTCATTTCCCCCTGCTCTGGTGTTTCCCCTCTCATTCCCCCTGCTCTGGTGTTTCCCCCTCTCATTCCCCCTGCTCTGGTGTTTCCCCCTCTCATTCCCCCTGCTCTGGTGTTTCCCCCTCTCATTCCCCCTGCTCTGGTGTTTCCCCCTCTCATTCCCCCCTGCTCTGGTGTTTCCCCCCTCTCATTCCCCCTGCTCTGGTGTTTCCCTCATTCCCCCTCTCATTCCCCCTCTCATTCCCCCTCTCATTCCCCCTGCTCTGGTGTTTCCCTCATTCCCCCTGCTCTGGTGTTCCCCCTCTCATTCCCCCTGCTCTGGTGTTTCCCCCTCTCATTCCCCTGCTCTGGTGTCCCCCTCTCATTCCCCCTGCTCTGGTGTTTCCCCCTCTCATTCCCCCTGCTCTGCTGTTTCCCCCTCTCATTCCCCCTGCTCTGGTGTCTGCTAAGTTTCTTTTTGGGGTCTTTATGTCGACTACAGAGACATGCAGTATTACAGTCAAAGATTTTTTTTACTTTTTTGATAAAATAAAAGCATGTGAATGAACTAAACATGTCTGGCCCTTAGAGAAGTTGAGCTTGACTCCCACGTTTTAGGGGCTCCGTATAATCTGGTGCCTTGACAGTAATCTTAGCACCAATGCTAAACCAAACAGTAGTCAGTGTATTCATGATTAACGTGAAAACATTAGTTCTCTCTTCTGTTTAACTGCAGCTCTGTGTTGTTGTGGTTGAAGCTTGTTGAGTGATATCTGGTTTCTCTGCAGGAAATAATCTGTGATGATGAAGCGAACGTGACTGAAACTATCTTTTTATTTGATTATTAAGCATGCTGATTAGATTATTAAGTGACAATAGGGTTTCACTTTATCTGCAGGCTTATACTCGTTGGAGACTCGTTGTCATTACTCAGAATTCTTCATGGGGCGACAGAAAGTACGTGCTATAGCTTTAAACCTTGGGTGGTAAGTGGTAAATGTATTTACTGAGGTATCAAAACCTCTTTGGTTTTCTCCAAGACTGTAGTCAAGATGACCTTATCGAGACCAGGTCGAGATGGAGACTATAGACAGTCCAGACCAGGTCGAGATGGAGACTATAGACAGTCCAGACCAGGTCGAGATGGAGACTATAGACAGTCCAGACCAAGTCGAGATAGAGACTATAGACAGTCCAGACCAGGTCGAGATGGAGACTATAGACAGTCCAGACCAGGTCGAGATGGAGACTATAGACAGTCCAGACCAGGTCGAGATGGAGACTATAGACAGTCCAGACCAGGTCGAGATGGAGACTATAGACAGTCCAGACCAGGTCGAGATGGAGACTTAAGACAGTCCAGACCAGGTCGAGATGGAGACTATAGACAGTCCAGACCAGGTCGAGATGGAGACTATAGACAGTCCAGACCAGGTCGAGATGGAGACTATAGACAGTCCAGACCAAGTCGAGATGGAGACTATAGACAGTCCAAACCAAGTCGAGATGGAGACTATAGACAGTCCAGACCAAGTCGAGATGGAGACTATAGACAGTCCAGACCAAGTCAAGATGGAGACTATAGACAGTCCAGACCAGGTCAAGATGGAGACTATAGACAGTCCAGACCAGGTCAAGATGGAGACTATATATAGACAGTCCAGACCAAGTCAAGATGGAGACTATAGACAGTCCAGACCAAGTCAAGATGGAGACTATAGACAGTCCGGACCAAGTCGAGATGGAGACTATAGACAGTCCGGACCAAGTCGAGATGGAGACTATAGACAGTCCAAACCAAGTCGAGATGGAGACTATAGACAGTCCAGACCAGGTCAAGATGGAGACTTAAGACAGTCCAGACCAGGTCCAGATGGAGACTATAGACAGTCCAAACCAAGTCAAGATGGAGACTATAGACAGTCCAGACCAAGTCAAGATGGAGACTTAAGACAGTCCAGACCAGGTCAAGATGGAGACTATATATAGACAGTCCAGACCAAGTCAAGATGGAGACTATAGACAGTCCAGACCAAGTCAAGATGGAGACTTAAGACAGTCCAGACCAGGTCAAGATGGAGACTATATATAGACAGTCCAGACCAAGTCAAGATGGAGACTATAGACAGTCCAGACCAAGTCGAGATGGAGACTATAGACAGTCCAGACCAAGTCGAGATGGAGACTATAGACAGTCCAGACCAAGTCGAGATGGAGACTATAGACAGTCCAGACCAAGTCAAGATGGAGACTATAGACAGTCCAGACCAAGTCGAGATGGAGACTATAGACAGTCCAGACCAAGTCGAGATGGAGACTATAGACAGTCCAGACCAAGTCGAGATGGAGACTTAAGACAGTCCAGACCAGGTCCAGATGGAGACTATAGACAGTCCAGACCAAGTCAAGATGGAGACTATAGACAGTCCAGACCAAGTCAAGATGGAGACTATATATAGACAGTCCAGACCAAGTCAAGATGGAGACTTAAGACAGTCCAGACCAGGTCAAGATGGAGACTATAGACAGTCCAGACCAAGTCAAGATGGAGACTATAGACAGTCCAGACCAAGTCAAGATGGAGACTATAGACAGTCCAGACCAAGTCAAGATGGAGACTTAAGACAGTCCAGACCAGGTCAAGATGGAGACTATATATAGACAGTCCAGACCAAGTCAAGATGGAGACTATAAGACAGTCCAGACCAAGTCAAGATGGAGACTTAAGACAGTCCAGACCAGGTCAAGATGGAGACTATATATAGACAGTCCAGACCAAGTCAAGACAGAGTTCAGAGCAAATCAAGTCATGTTCACTACTTCTAAAACTGACACACATCATATGTGTAAATCATGGCCCAATTCACAAGGGGTCCACACTTTCTTTGTCTCTCCCCGAGAGATTGTTTTCTGAAATAGAGTCCCATAATGGTCCCCCAGACGGGGAGGGACTTTACCTCTCTGTTTAGTTTTTCTATAAAAAATAATAAATCAAACCTGGGTCAGAAGTCAGAGGTCAATCCGGCCGGCCTGGATCGGTTTTTGGTACTAAAACACCTTGAAGACGTTTTCCTGGAGATGTCCTTCCTAACTTTCTGAAATCTTCCTGAGACAGTTCATACGAAATGTTGCACACGTTGTCTTCTTAACTCTCTTTCTGTCTCAAAGCGCCCATATTCTGCTCATTTTCAGGTTCATAATTGTATTTAGAGGTTGTACCAGAACAGGTTTACATGGTTTCATATTTTAGTTGTACTGCTCATTGCTGCAGCTCCTCTTTTCACCCTGTGTTCAGGTCTCTGTTTTAGCTACAGAGTGAGACCTCTCACTGCTGGAACATCTTTGTTGGCAGTCGCACATGCTCAGTAGCTAGGTAAGGACTACGTGCTCAGTAGCTAGGTAAGGACTACATGCTCAGTAGCTAGGTAAGGACTACATGCTCAGGTAAGGACTACATGCTCAGTAGCTAGGTAAGGATTACATGCTCAGTAGCTAGGTAAGGACTACATCAGCTAGCTAGGTAAGGACTACATGCTCAGTAGCTAGGTAAGGACTACATCAGCTAGCTAGGTAAGGACTACATGCTCAGTAGCTAGGTAAGGACTACATCAGCTAGCTAGGTAAGGACTACATGCTCAGTAGCTAGGTAAGGACTACATCAGCTAGCTAGGTAAGGACTACATGCTCAGTAGCTAGGTAAGGACTACATGCTCAGTAGCTAGGTAAGGACTACATGAGCTAGCTAGCTGTTTCTCCAACTTCAGTAGAACAAGGCAGGATTAGCTGGGAGACTTCTTCTAAACGAGGGAACACTTCCACCTTTGTGTGGAATACCTGCAGAACAGGGACATGGAAGTAGTTCTTTTGGAGATTAGGGTGAACTAGTGTGTGTTGTAGCAGTGTTTTGCCATTGAGAACGAGCTAACATGCTAACGGTTATCCCCCTAGGCCCCTCGTCTCGGCTAGTGACGTAGAAAGCCGTGCAGATGTTGACCAGCTGACCCAGAGACTGAAGACAGGACACATTCGGGAACCGTATCTCACTCAGAACAACATGGATGGTGTTTTCAAAGTGTGTATGCGTGTGGAAGCACCAGAGACACAAAATAATACAGATCTCTGAACAGGTCGGTCCCTCTGTCTGTCCTCCCTGCAGGTCTCAAGCTTTGGACATCTGTCGTCCAGTTTTTTAACCCTCGTTTTGTCGTCCCGTTGACCTGCAACTTTGGGTTTTTCTGGGTCAAAATGTCAACATTTGTTTGTTCTTTTTCGACACTTTTCTCGATGTTTTTGGCACTTTCTTTCCAATTTGTTTGCCACTTTTTTGTCAATTTTTAACAAGTTTTTTTTGTCGCTTTTTCCGATGTTTTTTTGCCAATTTTCGTAACAATTTTTTGTCACCTTTGGCGATGTTTTTTTTTTAGATTTTTTTGGTCACTTTTTTCAGCGTTTAATTAAAAAAAAGTAGATTTTATTCTGCGTTTTTGTAGCTTTTTCCAACATTTGTCACTTTTTTCAGCGTTCTTTTGTCGTAGTTCTGACACAGACAGTTTCTACTAAACGTTCAGTATTTTATCATGAAAAACATGCTCACCTGCTTTTTTCAAACGTGTAACTTCCTTTTTAAAAAAGTGCAATGATCTTATAATCATTGTCCCGGCTGTCCATCTTTCGTCAGGGTTTATGGAGATGTAGTCGTCCACCTGTTGGCCAAAATGTGTCCCTTTTTAAATCTTCCGAGACGTTCCTTCTTC
>NC_135865.1:30012735-30015235 GCF_031162955.1 Sander vitreus
ACGTCACTTCACGACGCCGCTTCACAACGCCGCTTCATCACGCCACTTCATAACGCCACTTCATGACGCCGCTTCATGACGCCGCTTCATCACGCCGCCACGACGCCGCTTCACGACATCGCTCACCACGCCGCTTCAACACGTCACTTCATCACGCCACTTCATCACGCCACTTCATCACGCCACTTCATAACGCCACTTTCATAACGCCACTCATCACGCCACTTCACCACGCCGCTTCATCACGCCGCTTCATAACGCCGCTTCACCACGCCGCTTCACCACGCCGCTTCATCACGCCACTTCATAACGCCACTTCACAATGTCGCTTCATAACGCCGCTTCATAACGCCACTTCATAACGTCGCTTCACCACGTCGCTTCATCACGTCACTTCATCACGTCACTTCATCACGTCACTTCATAACGTCACTTCATCACGTCGCTTCATAACGTTCTCATGGCAGCAGGGAAAACAGCTGCTCTCGTGTGAAGTAAATGCAAAATTTTTCATCTTTCTGCTAAGATATACGGGACTTTTTTGCAACGACAATGCGGGGATTATGACATCATGCAAGCCGTGAGATCACAAAAACGTGATTATGCCATCCCATAATTCAATGCATAATCAGCCAAAGTCTGCATATGTATGCGGGGGGGAACATTTTTTCAAATACGCCGCATTTCGCCGCATAAACTGCCGATTTCCGCGCAAAATATGCGGACTTTGGCTGATTATGCATTGAATTGCATTGATTGCATTGATTATGCATTGAATTATGGGATGGCATACTCACGTTTTTCTGGAGGGACTGGGTATGACGACCGTGGTTCATTTTCAATATCTTAATATAACTTTCTTCTTGGTAATTCCTGTGGAAGTGCACAGAGCAGCGCGCAGCCAAACTAAATCATATGTGTGAGATCTACATTCAGAAGCCCAGCTGGTCTCAGACCAGTGGTCTGGATGTACATTTTGGGGCGTGACAAAGGTACAGACCAGAGCCAATTAAGGTGCAGCCACCGAGTTGACGTCAACTATTAGCTTCGTTGGGATTCGCCCGTTTTCAGCTGCAGTTCCAGATAGTGAGATTTGCGGAGGAAAAGGGATGTCAACGGGACTTTGAGGTTCTACGTATGTCCAACTTTTGACAAGTTAAACTCAGGTTTGCTTTCTATCACCCCTTTAACTTTCATTCTGGACACACAGGATCCTGAATACATTCCTCTAGAGCATCAGGTGCCCAAATTATTTCACATGAAGGGCCAAAATGTATCTGGATGGAAGGCCACGGGCCCAAAATAAATGTCGATGTTGAAGACTATCGTAATTCTTGCCATTCTCCGCAGATTAAACGTACGTATGTCATTTAAATGGGAAGTTTACCAGCACGGTGCATTACAGCGCCGTTAAACTCAGATGAACTGTACTTTTTAACTGCACAAAATGTACGTTACGTAGTGTTGTATACTCAGTTGCAGCGCTGCGTTGCTGATGTGTGGAGAAGGGACTTCGTTGACGCTGTCCATGATTATAAAAAGGTTTATTACGTCAGAGATTCAACATCAGTGTACAGACTCCATGGACATCTGGAGACACGAACGACCCAATCTTCATGTGTCGCTCTGCCTTTTCTTTGTGTGAATCCAGTATATGTCCTGTACGTTGTAATAACATAAGGCGTGACATGTGTAATATGTCCTGTACGTTGTAATAACATAAGGCGTGACATGTGTAATATGTCCTGTACGTTGTAATAACATAAGGCGTGATATGTGTACTATGTCCTGTATGTTGTAATAACATAAGGCGCGACATGTGTAATATGTCCTGTACGTTCTAATAACATGAGGCGCGACATGTGTAATATGTCCTGTACGTTGTAATAACATAAGGCGCGACATGTGTAATATGTCCTGTACGTTGTAATAACATAAGGCGTGATATGTGTAATATGTCCTGTACATTGTAATAACATAAGGCGTGATATGTGTAATATGTCCTGTACATTGTAATAACATAAGGCGTGATATGTGTAATATGTCCTGTATGTTGTAATAACATAAGGCGCGACATGTGTAATATGTCCTGTACGTTGTAATAATATAAGGCGTGATATGTGTACTATGTCCTGTACGTTCTAATAACATGAGGCGTGACATGTGTAATATGTCCTGTACGTTGTAATAACATAAGGCGTGATATGTGTACTATGTCCTGTACGTTCTAATAACATGAGGCGCGACATGTGTAATATGTCCTGTACGTTGTAATAACATAAGGCGTGATATGTAGTATGTCCTGTACGCTGTAATAACATAAGGCGCGACATGTGTAATATGTCCTGTACGTTGTAATAACATAAGGCGCGATATGTGTAATATGTCCTGTACGTTGTAATAACATAAGGCGTGACATGTGTAATATGTCCTGTACGTTGTAATAACATAAGGCGTGATATGTGTAATATGTCCTGTACGTTGTAATAACATAAGGCGT
>NC_135865.1:30083092-30095592 GCF_031162955.1 Sander vitreus
CACACACACAGACACACAGAGACACACACACACACACACACACACACACACACACACACACACACACACACATACACACACACACACACACACACACACACACACACACACACACACACACACACACACACACACACACACACACACACACACACACACACACACAGACACGCACACACACACACACACACGCACAGAGACACACACACACACACACACACACACGCACACACACGCACACACACACACACACACACACACACACACACACACACACACACACACACACACAGACATACACACACTCTGCTGGACCACGGGCTGAAATAACAGGAGGGGGATTACACTCAAAACAGGAAATCCTCAGGCAGTGTGTGTGTGTGTGTGTGTGTGTGTTTATGCTACATAGTGAGGGCTCAGATCACTTGATAAAGTTCAGAGGTCGCTGAGATGTTCCAGACAGCTGGAGGCATCATATATAATCATAAAACACTGACAGGGAACATTTAACTGCACGCTGCTTTAAGTATATTAAGCTGATTATACTGTAACTTAAAGGGATAGTTCAGATCGTTATCTCTGCTCTCTTCCAAGCCACCAGACTGTGTTGCAGCTGCCTGTGTTCATATCGTTGTGTTGTGTTACAGGCGGCCTGTGCTTATATCGTTGAGTTGTGTTGTGTTGTAGGTGGCCTGTGCTTATATCTTTATGTTGTGTTGTAGGTGGCCTGTGCTTATATCTTTATGTTATGTTGTGTTGTAGGTGGCCTGTGCTTATATCTTTATGTTATGTTGTGTTGTAGGTGGCCTGTGCTTATATTGTTGTGTTGTGTTGGGGCGGCCTGTGTTTATATCGTTGTGTTGTGTTGCAGGTAGCCTGTGCTTATATCGTTGTGTTGTGTTGTAGGTGCCTGTGCTTATATTGTTGTGTTGTGTTGCAAGGTGCCTGTGCTTATATCGTTGTGTTGTGTTGTAGGTGCCTGTGCTTATATCGTTGTGTTGTGTTGTAGGTGCCTGTGCTCATATCGTTGTGTTGTGTTGTAGGTGCCTGTGCTCATATCGTTGTGTTGTGTTGTAGGTGCCTGTGCTCATATCGTTGTGTTGTGTTGTAGGTGCCTGTGCTCATATTGTTGTGTTGTGTTGTAGGTGCCTGTGTTCATATCGTTGTGTTGTGTTGTGTTGTAGGTGCCTGTGTTCATATCGTTGTGTTGTGTTGTAGGTGCCTGTGTTCATATCGTTGTGTTGCAGGTGCCTGTGTTCATATCGTTGTGTTGTGTTGTGTTGTAGGTGCCTGTGTTCATATCGTTGTGTTGCAGGTGCCTGTGCTTATATCATTGAGTTGTGTTGCAGGTGCCTGTGCTTATATCGTTGTGTTGTGTTGTAAGTGCCTGTGTTTATATTGTTGTGTTGTGTTGTGTTGCAGGTGCCTGTGTTTATATTGTTGTGTTGTGTTGTGTTGCAGGTGCCTGTGCTCATATCGTTGTGTTGTGTTGTAGGTGCCTGTGCTTATATCGTTGTGTTGTGTTGTAGGTGCCTGTGCTTATATCGTTGTGTTGTGTTGCAGGTGCCTGTGTTCATATCGTTGTGTTGTGTTGTAGGTGCCTGTGCTCATATCGTTGTGTTGTGTTGCAGGTGCCTGTGTTCATATCGTTGTGTTGTGTTGCAGGTGCCTGTGTTCATATCGTTGTGTTGTGTTGCAGGTGCCTGTGCTCATATCGTTGTGTTGTGTTGCATGTAGAGGTGTTGAAATTAATCAAATAATCGATGCATGGAATCATGGAAATGGACGATGCTGCATCGATAATCGACCGGCCATAATGGATTATTTCTGTTTACAGTTTAATGTCTGCCACAACCTTTCTGTTGACATATTCTGGTATGTGTTACACATTCAGGAAGTGCCGTGTGCTCAGCGCTGTAGTTTTATGTATCCAATGTATTTAGTATCGGAGGTCTGCAGAATGTTTTGTGTTTGAAGCTTGAAAAGCTATGAATTAAATATCCTGTGTGGCTTTAATAGATTTAATTGATGCATCGAGATATTGAATCTCTGACATGATAATCGTAATCAAATTGAATCGGGAGATCAGTGAAGATTCACACCTCTAGTTGCACGTGGCCTGTGTTTATATTGTTGTGTTGTGTTGCAGGTGTCTGTGTTTATATTGTTGTGTTGTGTTGCAGGTGTCTGTGTTTATATTGTTGTGTTGTGTTGCAGGTGTCTGTGTTTATATCGTTGTGTTGTGTTGCAGGTGCCTTTGCTCATATTGTTGTGTTGTGTTGTGTTGTGTTGCAGGTGCCTGTGCTCATATTGTTGTGTTGTGTTGTGTTACAGGTGCCTGTGTTTATATCGTTGTGTTGTGTTGCAGGTGCCTGTGCTCATATTGTTGTGTTGTGTTGTGTTACAGGCGGCCTGTGCTCATATCGTTGTGTTGTGTTGCAGGTGCCTGTGCTTATATCATTGTGTTGTGTTGCAGCTACCTGTGCTTATATTGTTGTGTTGTGTTGCAGGTGTCTGTGTTTATATTGTTGTGTTGTGTTGCAGGTGTCTGTGTTTATATTGTTGTGTTGTGTTGCAGGTGCCTTTGCTCATATTGTTGTGTTGTGTTGTGTTGCAGGTGCCTGTGCTCATATTGTTGTGTTGTGTTGTGTTACAGGTGTCTGTGTTTATATCGTTGTGTTGTGTTGCAGGTGCCTGTGCTCATATTGTTGTGTTGTGTTGTGTTACAGGCGGCCTGTGCTCATATCGTTGTGTTGTGTTGTGTTGCAGGTGCCTGTGCTTATATCGTTGTGTTGTGTTGCAGCTACCTGTGCTTATATTGTTGTGTTGTGTTGCAGCTACCTGTGCTTATATTGTTGTGTTGTGTTGCAGGTGCCTGTGCTTATATTGTTGTGTTGTGTTGCAGGTGGGCTGTGCTTATATCTTTGTGTTGTATTGCAGGTGCCTGTGCTCATATCGTTGTGTTGTGTTGTGTTGCAGGTGCCTGTGCTCATATTGTTGTGTTGTGTTGTGTTACAGGCGGCCTGTGCTCATATTGTTGTGTTGTGTTACAGGTGGGCTGTGCTCATATTGTTGTGTTGTGTTGTGTTACAGGCGGCCTGTGCTCATATTGTTGTGTTGTGTTACAGGCGGCCTGTGCTCATATTGTTGTGTTGTGTTACAGGCGGCCTGTGCTCATATCGTTGTGTTGTGTTGTGTTGTGTTACAGGCGGCCTGTGCTCTCTGACGATCGGTAAAGCTCTGCCAGAGGATGAAGGACAGTATAAATGCAGAGCTGAGAACTCAGCCGGCTCAGCTGAGTGTTCCTGTATGGTTCTCGTGGACGGTAAGAACTTTCCTCTACACATCTGGAACTAAATAACTGCTCACACACTCATAGGTGGCGTTAACGGGGGGGATAGGGGGGTTACAACCCCCCCGTTTATTTCCGTCTTTACAAGTTTTTTTATTTTATTTAAGTTTTTGTTGCCTTTTCTGACACGTATCGCCTTTTGACCTTTGACAATTTCTCCCAATGTTTTTGTCGCCTGTTGTTGTTTTTGTTCCGAGGTTCCGGACATTTTTCCGATGCTTCGGTCGGTCTTTTGTTAAATCCGTGCAGACTTGTCCCGGGACGTCTCTAGATAGATGGAGATCTCAGTTGAACCCAGAGTTACTCCCTCTCCTTCAGGTTAGAAAACATCACAACAGTTTGGTGCCTGAGGCGAGATTTCATCTGTTTTTGACGCTTTTTTAAATCTTTTTCTCATTTTTGTCTCTTTTTCCAATGTTTTTTTTGGCTTATTTCACGTTTTCATGAATGTTTTTGTCACTTTTTTTGTTGCCGTTTTGTCACCTTATTGCATTATTTTCAGACGTTTATTGACCCGTTTACTGACATGTTTTGGTGTTGAAAAAAGTGACCAAAAACATCTCCAAAGGTGACAAAAACTCGCGGGTTGGCTCAGTGGGTAGAGCAGGCGCACATACTGTACGCTGGGGGGTTTGTGCCTCGACGCAGAGGTCCAGGGTTCGAGTCCGACCAGTGATGATTTCCTGCATGTCTCCCCCCCCCCTCCCCTTTCTCACCTAGCTGTCCTGAAAAAGTGAGAAAACGTGTCGACCAATTTCAGTTTTATTTTAATTTTGACCCAGAAAAGCAAAAAGTTGCAGGTCGACGGTAAGACAACAGGAGAGGTAAAACCATGTTGATACTGTGAATCATTTTCTGAATTGTGCACCTCTAGAAGGAAGGTTTTATTCTGAAAATCTACCTCCGTTCATCCAGACTAACGGGGCCCCAACTTCAGCCACATCTGAGAAAAAGGCAATCAGTTTTGATGCTCACGTTGATTTTACATTCACTTAGCTTCGGGCCAGTAGGGCTGTGACGGTATAGTGTAGAAGCAACATATCTAGCAACCTATGTGTGTATATATATATATATATATATATATATATATATATATATATATAGATTTCAACACGTAGCTCTGTTGGTTGTAAATGTGGAGAGCTGTCAGTAGAGAGAAAAACTAAACCAATCAGTGCTGCCTACACCGTGTTATCCTCCTTCTAGCGTTAGCACCCAACAGGCTTAAACAGGGCAGGTTTTAAACTTGTTTTTAGCCTCTAAACATGCTCAAAATGTCAATCAGGTCCAAGTGTTTGTGTTTGGAGGCGGGAAATACAAACAAAGTCTGACCAACTTCAGCCCTCTCTGCTAGCTGCCTATGCTACCTAGCTTCAGCCCTCTCTGCTAGCTGCCTATGCTACCTAGCTTCAGCCCTCTCTGCTAGCTGCCTATGCTACCTAGCTTCAGCCCTCTCTGCTAGCTGCCTATGCTACCTAGCTTCAGCCCTCTCTGCTAGCTGCCTATGCTACCTAGCTTCAGCCCTCTCTGCTAGCTGCCTGTGCTACCTAGCTTCAGCCCTCTCTGCTAGCTGCCTATGCTACCTAGCTTCAGCCCTCTCTGCTGGCTGCCTATGCTACCTAGCTTCAGCCCTCTCTGCTAGCTGCCTATGCTACCTAGCTTCAACCCTCTCTGCTAGCTGCCTATGCTACCTCAGGCGGTCTGTGCTCTGACGATCGTGTAAAGCTCTGCCAGAGGATGAAGGACAGTATAAATGCAGAGCTGAGAACTCAGCCGGCTCAGCTGAGTGTTCCTGTATGGTTCTCGTGACGGTAAGAACTTTCCTCTACACATCTGGGAACTAAATAACTGCTCACACACTCATAGGTGGCGTTAACGGGGGATGAGGTTACAACCCCGCTTATTTCCGTCTTTACAAGTTTTTTATTTTATTTAAGTTTTTGTTGCCTTTTTCTGACACGTACGCCCTTTGACCTTTGACAATTTCTCCTGCAATGTTTTTGTCGCCTGTTGTTGTTTTTGTCCGAGGTTCCGGACATTTTTCCGATGCTTCGTCGGCTTTTTGTTAAACTGCGGCAGACTTGTCCCGGGACGTCTCTAGATAGATGGAGATCTCAGCTGAACCCGAGAGTTACTCCCTCTCCTTCAGGTTAGAAAACATCACAACAGTTTGGTGCCTGAGGCGAGATTTCATCTGTTTTTGACGCTTTTTAAATCTTTTTCTCATTTTTGTCTCTTTTTCCAATGTTTTTTTGGCTTATTTCACGTTTCATGAATGTTTTTGCCACTTTTGTTGCCGTTTCTTTTGTCACCTTTTATTGCATTATTTTCAGATCGCTTATTGACCGCATACCGACATGTTTTGCGTGTTGAAAAAGTGACCAAAAACATCTCCAAAGGTGACAAAACTCGCGGGTTGGCTCAGTAGGGCAGAGCGCATTACGGCATGGGGTTTGTGCCCTCGACGCAGAGGTCCAGGGTTCGATGTCCCGACCAGTGATGATTTCCCTGCATGTCTCCTCCTTTCTCACCTAGCTGTCCTGAAAAAGTGAGAAAACGTGTCGACCAATTTCAGTTTTATTTTTAATTTTGACCCAGAAAAGCAAAAAGTTGCAGGTCGACGGTAAGACAACAGGAGAGGTAAAAACCATGTTGATACTGTGAATCATTTTCTGAATTGTGCAATTCCTCTAGAAGGAAGGTTTTATTCTGAAAATCTACCTCCTGCTCATCCAGAGATGACTAACGGGCCCGACTCTGCTTTACATCTGAGAAAAAGGCAATCTGTTTTGATGCTCACGCTTGATTTTACGATCTCACTTAGCTTCTGGGCCAGTAGGGCTGCGACGGTATAGTGTAGAAGCAACATATCATAGCAACTCATGTGTGTATATATATAGTAGGTATATGTATAGTATAAGTATATATATACAGGTATCGCAACACGAGCATCATGAATGGTTGTATAAATGGAGAGCTGTCAGTAGAGAGAAAAACTCAAAGTCAATCATGTTGCTTTGCCTGCTCCGTGTTATCCTCCTTCTGAGCGTGCACCCAGGTAACAGGCTTAAACAGGGCAGGTTTGAAACTCTGCTTTCTAGCCTCCAATACGCTCCAAAATGTCACCAGGTCCAAGTGTTTGCGTTTGGAGGCGGAAATACAAACAAAAGTCTGACGACTCCAGCCCGTCTCCTGCTAGTCATGCCTATGCTTTCACCTCTGAAAGGCTTCAGCCCTCCTCTTCTGCTAGCTCGCCTATGCTACCTAGCCTCAGCCCTCTCTCTGCTAGGCTGCCTATGCTACCTAGCTTCAGCCCTCTCTGCTGGCTGCCTATGCTACCTAGCTTCAGCCCTCTCTGCTAGCTGCCTATGCTACCTAGCTTCAGCCCTCTCTGCTGGCTGCCTATGCTACCTAGCTTCAGCCCTCTCTGCTGGCTGCCTATGCTACCTAGCTTCAGCCCTCTCTGCTAGCTGCCTATGCTACCTAGCTTCAGCCCTCTCTGCTGTAGCTGCCTGTGCTACCTAGCTTCAGCCCCTCTCTGCTAGCTGCCCATGCTACCTAGCTTCAGCCCTCTCTGCTGGCTCAGCCTGTGCTGCCTGGCTTCAGCCCTCTGCTGGCTGACACCTGTGCTGCCTATTTCAGTATATCTGCTGGCTGCCTGTGCTGCCTAGCTTCAGCCCTCTCTCTTTGGCTGCCCTGTCGCTGCCTGAGCTGGCCATCTCTTCGGCCTGCCTGTCTGCCTAGCTTCAGCCCTCTGCTGTTTAGCTGCCCTGTGCCACCCTGGCTTCAGCCCTCGCTGCTAGCCGGCCCATGCTGCACCGGCTTCAGCTTCCTCAGCTGCTAGCTTTGCACCTGCTAACTCCAGCTTCAGCCCTCTCTGCTAGCTGCCTTTGCTACCTAGCTTCAGCCCTCTCTGCTAGCTGCCTATGCTACCTAGCTTCAGCCCTCTCTGCTAGCTGCCTAGCAGCCACTGTTCTGTTGCGGTCTGGCGTGTTGTTTTCGCGACCACGCCCCTGAGGCTATATTTCGCTGGCCCAAATTTGCTTGGTGTTTTGCTGTGTGGAAACCTACCGTTAAACCTTCCAACATGTTGCAGCCCGTCTAGCAGCTGAGCAGACGGTGAGAGGAGAGGGCCCTCAGCAGTCTGCTAACTTGTTGCTCTCTCTACATATAAGCCGCTCTGTTTCAGGCTGAAACTCAACGTGTAAACAGAAGGAAGCTCTGCTAGCTAACCGTCCCAGCCCTAGTGCTAGTGTGTGTTTACACACACACATATATATATATATATGTATATGTGTGTGTACACACACATATACATATATATATATATATACTATACACATATATATACATATATATGTGTGCAGTATCACATATATATATATATATATATATATATATATATGTGTGTACACATATATATATATATATATATATTAGGAGTATGTCTGTCTTGCATTTTTAATTATTTCTCTCTCTCTCTCTCTCTCTCTCTCTCTTCCCTGTCTCTCTCTCTCTCTCTCTCTCTCTCTCTCTCTCTCTCTCTCTCTCTGTCTCTCTCTCTCTCTGTCTCTCTCTCTCTCTCTCTCTTCCTGTCTCTCTCTCTCTGTCTCTGTCTCTCTCTCTCTCTCTCTCTCTCTCTCTCTCTCTCTCTCTCTCTCTCTCTCTCTCTCTCTCTCTCTCTCTCTCTCTCTCTCTCTCTCTCTCTCTCCCTCTCTCTCTCTCTGTCTCTCTCTCTGTCTCTCTCTCTCTCTCTCTCTTTCGCTCTCACTCTCTTCCTGTCTCTCTCTCTCTGTCTCTCTCTCTGTCTCTCTCCCTCTCTCTCTCTCTCTCTCTCTGTCTCTCTCTCTCTCTCTCTCTCTCTCTCTCTCTCTCTCTCTCTCTCTCTCTCTCTCTCTCTCTCTCTCTCTGTCTCTCTCTCTCTCTCTGTCTCTCTCTCTGTCTCTCTCTCTCTTCCTGTCTCTCTCTATCTCTCTGTCTCTCTCTCTGTCTCTCTCTTTCTCTCTCTCTCTTCCTGTCTCTCTCTCTTTCTCTCTCTCTCTTCCTGTCTCTCTCTCTCTCTCTGTCTCTTGGCCTACAGATCCGTCAGAAAACTCTCTGGCTGAGAAGAAGTCCAAGAAGGCGACTCCGACCTCAGAGAGTGAGTTTCCAAAATATGCAGCAGCTTCTTTCCTTTTGTCCCAATAAGGAGCTGCAGGCTGGGATCACTGGTTCCTACACACACACACACACACACACACAGACACACACACACACACACACACACACACACACACACAGACACACACACACACACACACACAATTATTAGATATTATTAATATATATTATTATATATATATTATTATATTATTATTATTAGATATTATTATTATTATTATATATTAATATTATTATTATTATATATTATTATTATTATATATTAGATATTATTATTATTATTATTATTACATATATATATTATTATTATTATTATTATTATTATTAGAGATATTATATATTATTAATAATATTATTATTATTATTATTATTATTATTATATATTATTATATATATATATTATTATATATTATTAATATTATTATTAGAGATATTATTATTACTATTATTATATATTATTATTATTATAATATATAGATACATACATATTATTAATATAATACACATTATATAGATATTATTATTATATACATATTATTACTATTATTATTATATAAGATATACATACATATATATTATTAGACATTAGATATACATATACATTAATATTATATATTATCATACATTACACATACACATATTATGAGATATTATTAATACATATTAATAATAATATTATTATTAATATTATTACATATATATTAATATTATTAGAGATAGTATACTATTATTTACATCATATTATATATAGAGATATTATTACTTATTATCATCATATAATATTACATAGATTACACATTATTATTAATATTAATAGATATATCATTACACATGACATAGATATTACATATTAATACATTATACAGATACACACATTAATATTATACTAATACATTACATATTAGACGACATTACATTAATAATATTGAGATAGACATACATTACATACACATGAGATATTACATATACATATGAGAGTTGATAATAGATACACATATTATTATTACACATATCACATACAGATTACATTATTATTATTATTAATATTATAGATATTACCCTACATAGACATATTATTAATACTATTATTATTATTATTATTAATATTATTATTATTATTATTATTATGACATTATTATTATTATTATTATTAGATATTATTACATTATTATTATTATTATTATTTATTATTATTATTATTATTATTATTAGAGATTATTACATATATATTATTATTATTATTATTATTATTATTAGATATTATTATTATTATTATTATTATTATTATTATTATTATTATTATTAGATATTATTATTATTATTATTATTATTATTATTATTATTATTATTAGTATATTATATATTATTATTATTATTATTATTATTATTATTAGATTATTATTATTATTATTATAATATTATTAGATATTATTATTATTATTATTATTAGATATATAGAGATATTATTATTATTACATTATATATTAATATTACATAGACATACATACTACACTATAGAGATATTACATTATTACATACATTACGATTACATATTACATAATATATTATTACATACATACATATAGAGATAGACATACATATACATATTAATATTAGAGACATTATTACATATATACATATACATATATGACATATTAATATACAGAGACAGACACACACACATAGAGACAGACACACACACACACACAGAGACAGACACACACACACAGAGGCAGACACACACACACACACACACACACACACACACAGACACACACACACACACACACACACACACACACACACACAGAGACAGACACGACACACACACAGAGACACACACACACACACACACAGAGACAGACACACACACACACACACAGAGACACACACATACCAGGACTCGACATTAAGGCTTGTCCGGGACAAGTGTTTTTTTTGTAGGCAAGTGGAAGAGAAATGGACTTCATGTACAAGTTAAACTCAAACTAAATCAAATACCACGTTACTTCACGTCATGTGCCACTCATTATGTCTACGTTACTGATTTTATTTTATCGATTTGAAATGAAAACATTAAGTAACGTTAGACCCAGCGGCAGCGGGTCAGCGGACCGCTAACGTTAGACCCAGCGGCAGTGGGTCAGCGGACCGCTAACGTTAGACCCAGCGGCAGTGGGTCAGCGTACCGCTAACGTTAGACCCAGCGGCAGTGGGTCAGCGATCTCTAACGTTAGACCCAGCGGCAGCGGGTCAGCGTCCGCTAACGCTAGACCCAGCGGCAGTGGGTCAGCGACCGCTAACGCTAGACCCAGCGGCAGCGGGTCAGCGGACCGCTAACGTTAGGACCCAGCGGCAGTGGGTCAGCGGTCCGCTAACGTTAGACCCAGCAGCAGTGGTCAGCGGCCG
Organism: Sander vitreus; assembly: GCF_031162955.1. Classification (NCBI taxonomy): domain Eukaryota; kingdom Metazoa; phylum Chordata; class Actinopteri; order Perciformes; family Percidae; genus Sander; species Sander vitreus. Next base: position 30,094,014 of record NC_135865.1, read on the forward strand.
CTAACGCTAGACCCAGCGGCAGCGGTCAGCGGATCATGACGCTAGACCCAGCGGCAGCGTCAGCGGATCGCTAACGCTAGACCCAGCGGCAGCGGGTCAGCGGACCGCTAACGCTAGACCCAGCGGCAGCGGTCAGCGATCCGCTAACGTTAGACCCAGCGGCAGTGGGTCAGCGGACCGCTAGACGCTAGACCCAGCGGCAGCGGGTCAGCCGGACCGCTAACGTTAGACCCAGCGGCAGCGGTCAGCGTGACCGCTAACGCTAGACCCAGCGGCAGCGGGTCAGCGGACCGCTAGGACCGCTAACGTTAGACCCAGTGGCAGCGGGTCAGCGTACCGCTAACGCTAGCGACCCAGTGGCAGCGGGTCAGCGTATCGCTAACGTTAGACCCAGCGGCAGCGGGTCAGCGTACCGCTAACGTTAGACCCAGCGGCAGTGGGTCAGCGGACCGCTAACGTTAGACCCAGCGGCAGCGGGTCAGCGTACCGCTAACGTTAGACCCAGCGGCAGCGGGTCAGCGTACCGCTAACGTTAGACCCAGCGGCAGCGGGTCAGCGTACCGCTAACGTTAGACCCAGCGGCAGCGGGTCAGCGTACCGCTAACGTTAGACCCAGCGGCAGCGGGTCAGCGGACCGCTAATGTTAGACCCAGCCCGCCGTTCAGCTCATTCTCTGTAAGCGATGCAGCATGAAAGCACGGCGGAACCAGCCAGCCTGCCAGTGTTAGTTGGCTAACGTTAGCTTGCTAACTCCGCCTTAACGTTACCCCGCTGCCACATCGTTCACAGAAAACGAGCCGAATACAGTTGTCACTCGTGTTTATACTTTAACTACTTGTTGTTAGGATTGTTAAGTACGTTGTGGTTGAGTAAAATAAGAAGTAAGTGGCGTTAAATATTGTACCGCTAGCGAGGCTTCTCTAGCGAGGCTTTGCTAGCTTGAACGGAACATAGCATCCGGTCCGGGGTTTTCACAATAAAAGCATCCGGCCGTTTAGTTATTTGGAGGCTTTAAAGCGTATCATAGATAACAGGAAGTGCTGTCTACGTTAGCGGTAACTTAACGGATGGGAGAAAGTGTCTGATCCCATATAATAAGAGTTTGAACCCTTTTTCTCTGCTTGCATTATTGGAGTTTAAATGATATTTAGCCATATTCTGACTATTGTTTGTATTACGTTTGGTAATGTATATTACTGTTCAAGGAGGAATGAATATACATGTTTGATTTATTCATTTGTATTTTGTATTCTGAATACGTAACGCCGGTACTCCGTTACTCCCCAACACTGTCCCGGTTCATAATGGGCTGCTAGACTATAAAGTTCTGGCCGACACACCTGAGTGAACTGGTGAACCGGGGACTAGCGCTAGACTCAGCGTCTACGTGTTCTCTCCACAACAGCGGCAGCAGTGTGCTTCCTGTGGATGAAGCTTCCCGTTACTGTGGCCCTTTAGCGGCTGGCTCTCTGCCTCGTAGCGCTACTGCTCCGCTGCTCGTTTGTCCGTCAGCTGTTGTTAGAATTTTAGCTGATGAAGGTCTAACGGTACAGATCCATTTGGCCGTGTGACTCTTAAA
>NC_135865.1:30119403-30124403 GCF_031162955.1 Sander vitreus
ACCACGTCACTTCATCACGTCACTTCATGCCACTTCATCACGTCCCATCACAACGTCCCTTCGTCACGTCGCTTCATCACGTCCCTTCATCACGTCGCTTCATCACGTCCCTTCATCACGTCACTTCATCACGTCACTTCACAACGTCCCTTCATCACGTCACATCACAACGTCCCACTTCATCACGTCGCTTCATCACGTCCCTTCATCACGTCCCTTCATCACGTCACTTCATCACGTCACTTGCGGAGCAATGCTAAGGGTCAAGTCTATTTGACTAAACATCCCAAAACTCCTCCGGTAGCCCCTTAGACACAGAAACACGGGGATAGAAGGGTTGGAAAAGGGTAGTTACCCTTTCCAGGGTCAGAACATGTTGCTGATTGAGCTTTAGACGGAGCAACAGGAAGGTGAAACGTCCGTCAGTAACTTCACCGTCTCCTGATGGATGGAGGCAGCAGCAGCAGCGAGCTCTGAAACACACACGGGATGTTGTTCTTTCAGAGAACGGCGGAAAATAATGTTGTTGCCAACTATGAGAGGAATGAAAGAAGCTATTTCCTGTCTGCTAAATTAAGACAGCGCTGGAAGAAGTATTCAGATCCTGTACTGCAGTAAAAGTACTAATACAGCACTGTTAATACTCTGTTACAAGTTAAAGTCTGGAAGTATCATCAGGAAAATGTAGTTAAAGTACAACTTTTGTGTCTGTGTGTGTGTGTGTGTGTGTGTGTGTGTGTGTGTGTGTGTCTGTGTGTGTGTCTGTGTGTGTGCGTGTGTGTGTGTGTGTGTGTGTGTGTGTGTGTGTGTGTGTGTGTGTGTGTGTGTGTGTGTGTGTGTGTGTGTGTGTGTGTGTGTGTGTGTGTGTCTGTGTGTGTGTGTGTGTGTGTGTATGTCTGTGTGTGTGTGTGTGTGTGTGTGTGTGTGTGTGTGTGTGTGTGTGTGTGTGTGTGTGTGTGTGTGTGTGTGTGTGTGTGTGTGTGTGTGTGTGTGTGTGTGTGTGTGTGTGTGTGTGTGTGATGTCTGTGTGTGTGTGTGTGTGTGTGTGTGTGTGTGTGTGTCTGTGTGTGTGTGTGTCTGTGTGTGTGTGTGTCTGTGTGTGTGTGTGTGTGTGTGTGTGTGTCTGTGTGTGTGTGTGTGTGTCTGTGTGTGTGTGTGTGTGTGTGTGTGTGTGTGTGTGTGTCTGTGTCTATGTGTGTGTGTGTGTGTGTGTGTGTCTGTGTGTGTCTGTGTGTGTGTGTCTGTGTCTGTGTGTGTGTGTGTGTGTGTGTGTTTAATGGTCTGATCATCTCAGCTGGTCTTGTAGTCGTTATATTGTCGGCTGGTTACTTTAGAATCAAACATCAGATTTATAAACTACATGTAACTAGTAACTAAAGTAACTAGTAACTAAAGCTGTAACAGATGAATGTAGTGGAGTAACTAAAGTAACTAGTAACTAAAGTAACTAGTAACTAAAGCTGGACAGATGAATGTAGCGGAGTAACTAAAGTAACTAGTAACTAAAGCTGTAACAGATGAATGTAGCGGAGTAACTAAAGTAACTAGTAACTAAAGTAACTAGTAACTAAAGCTGGACAGATGAATGTAGTGGAGTAACTAAAGTAACTAGTAACTAAAGCTGTAACAGATGAATGTAGCGGAGTAACTAAAGTAACTAGTAACTAAAGCTGTAACAGATGAATGTAGTGGAGTAACTAAAGTAACTAGTAACTAAAGCTGTAACAGATGAATGTAGTGGAGTAACTAAAGTAACTAGTAACTAAAGTAACTAGTAACTAAAGCTGGAACAGATGAATGTAGTGGAGTAACTAAAGTAACTAGTAACTAAAGTAACTAGTAGCTAAAGTAACTAGTAACTAAAGCTGTAACAGATGAATGTAGTGGAGTAACTAAAGTAACTAGTAACTAAAGCTGGAACAGATGAATGTAGTGGAGTAACTAAAGTAACTAGTAACTAAAGCTGGAACAGATGAATGTAGAGAGTAACTAAAGTAACTAGTAACTAAAGTAACTAGTAACTAAAGCTGGAACAGATGAATGTAGCGGAGTAACTAAAGTAACTAGTAACTAAAGCTGGAACAGATGAATGTAGCGGAGTAACTAAAGTAACTAGTAACTAAAGCTGGAACAGATGAATGTAGTGGAGTAACTAAAGTAACTAGTAACTAAAGCTGGAACAGATGAATGTAGCGGAGTAACTAAAGTAACTACTAACTAAAGCTGGAACAGATGAATGTGGCGGAGTAACTAAAGTAACTAGTAACTAAAGTAACTAGTAACTAAAGCTGGAACAGATGAATGTGGCGGAGTAACTAAAGTAACTAGTAACTACGTGGACGTTTATAATGAACCAGATGTTTGTGTTGTCAGGATTTCGGGCGGCGAGCTGTTTGAGCGGATCATCGACGAGGACTTTGAGCTGACGGAGAGAGAAGTGATTAAATACATGCTGCAGATCATCGACGGAGTCAACTTCATCCACAAGCAGGGCATCGTCCACCTGGACCTCAAACCAGAGAACATCATGTGTGTCAACAAGACCGGCAGCAAGATCAAGCTCATCGACTTCGGCCTCGCCCGCCGACTAGGTGACCAATCACTGCAGGGCGGAGATTTGGAGTGTATTCATCCTGACAGACACTGACAGATTATTAGTGTCTGACAACATTATGAAAGGATCCCTACAGAGATAGACCTTTTAGTTAAAGAGGAAGATCCTTTTAGTTTAACATGAAACAGCCCCGAAATCACCATCACCAAACCCACCAGACTCCATGTAAATAATCAGGACTTTTATCATCGTAAAACACACTTCATTAAAAGTGGACAGAAACTAAATAAAACTATCAAAAGCCGTCTTGGTTCATCTTTCCACTGTTCCAACAATCACCACTCTGGTTTGGTTGAAATAAACCCTTAATTCACCCATTTACATGTGGAGATATGCTGGCTCTATACACGCTAAAAGTCCTGATTATTTACATGGAGTCTGGTGGAGATATGCTGGCTCTATACACGCTAAAAGTCCTGATTATTTACATGGAGTCTGGTGGAGATATGCTGGCTCTATACACGCTAAAAGTCCTGATTATTTACATGGAGTCTGGTGGAGATATGCTGGCTCTATACACGCTAAAAGTCCTGATTATTTACATGGAGTCTGGTGGAGATATGCTGGCTCTATACACACTATAAGTCCTGATTATTTACATGGAGTCTGGTGGGTTTGGTGATGGTGATTTCGGGGCTGTTTCATGTTAAACTAAAAGGATCTTCCTCTTTAACTAAAAGGTCTATCTCTGTAGGGATCCATCCCATAATGTTGTCAGACACTTAGAATAATAAGTCTGTCAGCAGCAACAACAGAACTTTTAGTGACTCTAACTGCTGCTGAACATTAGTCCTGTAGGGTAACATTACAGCTTGTTACTAACTGCTGCTGAACATTAGTCCTGTAGGGTAACATTACAGCTTGTTACTAACTGCTGCTGAACATTAGTCCTGTAGGGTAACATTACAGCTTGTTACTAACTGCTGCTGAACATTAGTCCTGTAGGGTAACATTACAGCTTGTTACTAACTGCTGCTGAACATTAGTCCTGTAGGGTTGTTTTTTTTGTTTAATTGATTCTTTTCTCTTTGACAGAAAACGCAGGAACTCTGAAGGTTTTGTTCGGGACTCCAGAGTTCGTGGCTCCCGAAGTGATCAACTATGAAGCCATCAGTTACCCCACCGACATGTGGAGTATAGGAGTCATCTGTTATATACTGTGAGTCCTCCGTGTAGCATCAGCAACCCGTTCTCAATCCGAACTTGTAAAATAAGGACGTTTGGACAGTGGCTGTCAAACAAAAGATTGTTGAAAAAAGTGACAAAAATGTCAGAAAAAGCTTCAAAAACGTGAAAAAAAACAACAAAAACATGAAAAGAAACGCAAGCTAGTGGACCAGAGTCTGGTAGGACCAGGCTAGTGGACCAGAGTCTGGTAGGACCAGGCTAGTGGACCAGGCTAGTGGACCAGTCTGGTAGGACCAGGCTAATGGACCAGAGTCTAGTAGGACCAGGCTAGTGGACCAGAGTCTGGTAGGACCAGGCTAATGGACCAGAGTCTGGTAGGACCAGGCTAATGGACCAGAGTCTGGTAGGACCAGGCTAGTGGACCAGGCTAGTGGACCAGTCTGGTAGGACCAGGCTAGTGGACCAGGCTAGTGGACCAGGCTAGTGGACCAGTCTGGTAGGACCAGGCTAATGGACCAGAGTCTGGTAGGACCAGGCTAGTGGACCAGAGTCTGGTAGGACCAGGCTAATGGACCAGAGTCTGGTAGGACCAGGCTAGTGTACCAGGCTAATGGACCAGAGTCTGGTAGGACCAGGCTAGTGGACCAGAGTCTGGTAGGACCAGGCTAATGGACCAGAGTGTAGTAGGACCAGGCTAGTGGACCAGAGTCTGGTAGGACCAGGCTAGTGGACCAGAGTCTAGTAGGACCAGGCTAATGGACCAGAGTCTGGTAGGACCAGGCTAGTGGACCAGAGTCTGGTAGGACCAGGCTAATGGACCAGAGTCTAGTAGGACCAGGCTAGTGGACCAGGCTAGTGGACCAGAGTCTGGTAGGACCAGGCTAATGGACCAGAGTCTAGTAGGACCAGGCTAGTGGACCAGAGTCTGGTAGGACCAGGCTAGTGGACCAGAGTCATATTTTTGACTAGATGTGCAAAAATGCTTCAAAAGTCGTAAAAAAAAGAAGAAAAAGTATCTAAAGAAGCAATAAAACGTCAAAAATAAGTGACATGCAGTATTATATATATATATATATATATATATATATATATATATATATATATATATAAGCAGTAACACAGTCAAAGAAGCTTTGTTCTAGACACCGCTGGGCGCTCTCTCTTCAGTCTCTGTCTCTCTCCACCGTAACGTTACTATGCTTTCGGGCGGTCGTTGAGGCTCAGTTTAAAACATTCTACGACGGACACGATCTCCGGT
>NC_135865.1:30126903-30144403 GCF_031162955.1 Sander vitreus
GAAGAACAGGACAGTTGGGTTTAGGTAAAGAACAGGGACGGTTGGGTTCAGATAAAGAAGCAGGACAGTTGGGTTTAGATAAAGAAGAACAGGACAGTTGGGTTTAGGTAAAGAAGAACGACGTTTAGATAAAGAAGGACAGTTGGGTTTAGGTAAAGAAGAACGTTTAGTAAAGAAGAACGACAGTTGGGTTTAGGTAAAGAAGAACAGGACAGTTGGGTTTAGGTAAAGAAGAACAGGACAGTTGGGTTTAGATAAAGAAGAACAGGACAGTTGGGTTTAGGTAAGAAAGAAGGACAGTTGGGATTTAGGAAACGGGACAGTTGGGTTTAGGTAAAGAAGAACGGGACAGTTGGGTTTAGATAAAGAAGAACAGGACAGTTGGGTTTAGGTAAAGAAGAACGGGACAGTTGGGTTTAGGTAAAGAAGAACGGGACAGTTGGGTTTAGGTAAAGAAGAACGGGACAGTTGGGTTCAGATAAAGAAGAACAGGGACGGTTGGGTTTAGGTAAAGAAGAACGGGACAGTTGGGTTTCAGATAAAGAAGAACGGGACAGTTGGGTTTAGGTAAAGAAGAACGGGACAGTTGGGTTTAGGTAAAGAAGAACAGGACAGTTGGGTTTAGGTAAAGAAGAACAGGACAGTTGGGTTTAGGTAAAGAAGAACGGGACAGTTGGGTTTAGGTAAAAGAAGAACAGGGACAGTTGGGTTTAGGTAAAGAAGAACGGGACAGTTGGGTTTAGATAAAGAAGAACAGGACAGTTGGGTTTAGGTAAAGAAGAACAGGGACAGTTGGGTTTAGGTAAAGAAGAACAGGGACAGTTGGGTTTAGGTAAAGAAGAACAGGGACAGTTGGGTTTAGGTAAAGAAGAACAGGGACGGTTGGGTTTAGGTAAAGAAGAACGGGACAGTTGGGTTTAGATAAAGAAGAACGGGACAGTTGGGTTTAGGGAAACGAAGAACGGGACAGTTGGGTTTAGGAAAAGAAGAACGGGACACTTGGGTTTAGGAAACGAAGAACGGGACGGTTGGGTTTAGGAAAGCGTGACACATGGGACACGATCCCCGGTCTCCTGGTGAAAGTCCTGTGTTGTTTGACCCATCCACCCCCCACAACCAACCTCCCTATGCGGATTTTCGGCCTTTCATACTACTCACTACCGTAGTCGCTCGGGAACGGGTTGGAAATGTTTGCTGCACGTTAAATATCTCACATTTGCTTTTGCACGCACAAGTGGAAAGCAGCAACGTCTTTATCATCGAGGAAAAAATATACAGAAAAACGTTCTGAATTCTAAAAAGTCATTGATAAATGACTTAAGGGTTATAAGGATGCAAAAGAGAGTACATACTTACAGGCGATGACAAAGACCAGAGACAAATGTGACACTATCATCAGCGCATTTCATACGCATCAGACTAAAAAACAAACAAACCAAACAGCCTTGAATAAAATAACAAGAGAAGAGGGAATGTAACAAAGATGGCCGCTCTCCCCTACAGAGCTGTTATTACTGTAAAGGTTGTTAACGCGAAAGTTACGAATGTAACTACGGTTCTATGAATCCTGACTATTCCCTTTGTGCATGTGCAGTTCGAGTATGTATACCAACAATGTCACTTGTGACCCCTGGATGACCCGGGAGAGACTATATCTTCCCGTGTCATCAGGGGATCTGTTCCTATGGACTTTTCTCACGGGAACACGAGTTTTTCCCCAGAGCACTCTGGCGGTCATTCTGGATCATAGAACCGTAGTTACATTCGTAACTTTCGTCCTGTTTCATCCCTGCTGTCCGCCAGAGGAGGTACTTAAAGCCCTGAATGACTCATACGTACCAGCAGAGTCACGAGGAATCCAGAATACCCACCTCAATGAAGACAGTCAGGGGACCCTGGATGGAGGACCACCCCCAGTGGATGGGGAACAGTGACATTAACCCTGTAAAACCTGGAGAATGTGCCTGGCGATGCCCACGATGCAGCAGCACATATTTCCTCCAGGGGTACACCTCTCAGGGCAGCCCACAAAGTGGAAACACTCCTAGTAGAGTGGCACCTCATGCCAGATGGCAGGGGGTGGTTACTCACTCCATATGCATAGCTAATATTCACAAGTGGCAGAGGCGCTGTTTGGAGACAGGGCAACCTTTATTCGGGCCACCATAGCAGAGGAACAGCTGTTCTGACCGCCGAATGCCCACGGTAGCAGCAACATAGGCCTAGAGGTTGGTCGAGTGTGAATGGGACAGCACTTTTGGCAGGAATGCAGTGTTCAGCCACAGCGTGACCCCCGAGCCGTCTGGGATCCACCTCAGACATGAGGCAATCACAGACAGAGCGTGTAGCTCACTGACACGCAGGGACTGAAGTTAACTGTTTTGGCCACCAGCCACACAGGCTTTTTACCAGCCAGTTTTTTTGCCTCATGAAGGTGAAATACAGGGAATCCACAAGCATCGTTCTTGAATTGTTAAGAATACACATTTAAGTGCTGTCAAGTTATTAATGAAATCAATATAATTAATGACTCTTATCAAACATATTTTTTTTATCTTTTTTATTTAATGATTTCCTGTCAGAGACCGTCCTTTTTAGCTCAAATCCAAGCAAATGGTGCACTTGGTTGAATTGTGAAAAGAACAACAATGGCAAAAAACCCTACTCTGAATCACTCAGTTCTCATTAGCTGCCAAGGTTGCAGGTAGATTGACAGTTTTACCCGCCAATGGCAAAATTTACCCGCATTTGGTGCGTGGTCGGGTGTTAATTTTAGGCCCTGCTGACACATCTTGCTGAGGTAATGGCCAGCAGGAATTCAGTCTTAATCGATACCCATTTCAGCCCTGCCTGTGCCAAGGGCTCAAAGGGGGGCTGGCACAGAGCTCCAAGCACCAGGAGCAGGTCCCATGTTGGGGGTCTTGGGGCTCTAGAGGGATGCAACCTCCAAGCCCCCCTCAGGAAGAGGGACAACAGAGTGTGACTCCCACAGTGCCACCAGCAACCCTAGCATGTCAACGTGATATAGCCACATACACCTTCAGGGTAGAGGGAGACCTGCCTTCATCCAAAAGGGATTGCATGAACTCCAGAATGGCAGGCACGGGCACGGATCCACACTTTGGCCTGTACACCAATTACAGAAACACAGCAACGAAGGTTATATAAAGCAAAGAAAAAACAACTTATTACTGGGATTGGGAAGCTAAACGCTCCCTTCACCGTCGAGACTCACTCAAAAGCCTCCGTAAAAAGATAGCTTCCTAGCGCCGAGCTGTCGCGGTCTTTGGAGGACGAACAAACTGTCGCTGCACCGACCAACATGGTCACAAGGCCACCAGTGACGGCAACGTAGAAAAAAGCTCAAGTTCAAGGCTTCAGCCAATGTTTAAGTAAACACAACTGCACGCGAGAAGAAAAAAAGGAACAGATCCACTCATGACACCAGAAGAAATGGGCTGTGTCTCAAAGCTCCTACTTGCTCACTTCAAACACTTAGTTATCGTGGCGATAACGCACTGAAAAGTACCAGGATGACCCCCTAAAAACGGTCAAAAAGTTCAGTGTGGAGCGATGGACACTACTCGCACTAAAGCGGGCGCCATCTTGACTACAAAGCTGAAAGGGGAGGGACGAGGGACATCAACCGGCAGCTGATTGGGACGAACACGTCACGTGGGTCTGGCTTCTCCCGAATTTCAAAAACCGACCATAATGGCGGCTTGTTTGGAATACGATCTCGTATTCTACGCAAATAGTTCACCGTAACGTGTTTCTGGAAACATCTGAAGAGAGAAACAGGCCGTGCAGCTGCTGAATCTGTCTTCATTTCAGATCAACAAAGGTCAGTTTAGAAGATGTTCGTCAGATTTTGAGAGGTGGCGAGCGGCGACCGCTACTCATTTGCATACAGGAGAGCTCGTATTTTTGGCGGGCTGGAAAATCACGTTCACGTGTGTTGCGTTCGTCAAGCTCACCCCGCTCGTCATTTCCGGTAAGTGTTTTAACATAAGTGGTCCCTTTTTGGGACAATACTAACCATCGAAAGTGGGACTACGGCAGGAAGTGGTCAGTGCACATTAGTCAGTCCCAGTCCCAAACGTGATCATGTGATCTCATAGTTCAATGCTTAATCAGCCAAAGTCTGCATATTTATGCGGGGGGCACTTTCGCGCATAAATTGCCGATTTCCGATGCAAAATATGCGGGACTTGCATGATTTCATAATCCCTGCATTTTCGTTGCAAAAAAGTCCCAAATATCCATGCTATAGCCACGATGAAACCGCAGTTTCTGCAAGTTCCTGCAGTTTCATTGCATTTTTTAAGAAAACGTGACGCATAATCAAGGATTTTTTGCCATAACAATCACAAAAAAACTGATAGAAGTTAAAGATCAACAATAAAAAAAAGGAGTGACTGGTTTTTAAAGATATTTTTAAGGGTTTTTCCTTTAGAACAGCTGAAGAGGGACAGGAAATGGGGAGACACAGGGCGGATGACACGCAGCAAAGGGCCTCTGCTCGGACTCGAACCCGGGCCGCTGGCAAGGACTGAGCCAACACGGGCGCTCGCTCTACCAGGCGAGCCAGAGGCCACCCAGAGTGACTGGTTATGTTTTGGCATTTTTGGCCATTATTTTTCAGACATGAAAGGGAGAGAGAGGAGGAACGACACGCAGCAAAGGAGCCTCGGCTCGGATTTGAACCCGGGCCGCTGGCAGGACTGGGCCTACACGGGGCGCACGCTCAGGCGCCCCGAGCAGGAAGTTGTACCTGTTGGCGAGGCGGATGTCGGGCGTGCGGCCGGGCTGACTCGGGGGTCAGGGAGCGGGGAAGCCGAGCCGCCGTCTCTCTCCATCGTGGAGCAACATCAAGGACTTTTGCCCGCAACAATCACAAAAAAACTCAAGGCATTTTTCTGGAAGGACTGACTAGTGGTGGACTGACGGGACGTAAGAGGTGGACTGACGGGACGTAAGAGGTGGACTGACGGGACGTAAGAGGTGACTGACGGACGTAAAAAGGTGGACTGACGTAAGAGGTGGACTGACGGACGTAAGAGGTGGACTGACGGACGTAAGAGGTGGACTGACGGGCGTAAGAGGTGGACTGACGGACGTAAGAGATGGACTGACGGACGTAAGAGGTGGACTGACGGACGTAAAAGGTGGACTGAGCGTAAGAGGTGGACTGAAAGAGCGTAAAAGGTGGACTGACGTAAGAGGTGGACTGACGGACGTAAGAGGTGGACGGACGGACGTAAGAGGTGGACGGACGGACGTAAGAGGTGGACTGACGGACGTAAGAGGTGGACGGACTGACGGACGTAAGAGGTGGACGGACGTAAGAGGTGGACTGACGGACGTAAGAGGTGGACTGACGGACGTAAGAGCGGTGGACTGACGGACGTAAGAGGTGAACTGACGGGCGTAAGAAGTGGACTGACGGACGTAAGAGGTGGACTGACGGACGTAAGAGGTTGACGGACGTAAGAGGTTGACGGACGTAAGCGGTGGACTGACGGACGTAAGAGGTGGACTGACGGACGTATGCAGAATGAGACACAGCCAAAGTCTCTCCTGGGTCATCCAGGGGTCACAAGTGACATTGTTGGTATACGTACTCGAACTGCACGTGCACTAAGGGAATATTCAGGGCTTTAAGCTCCGCCTCTGGCGGTCAGCAGGGATGAAAGGGATCGGGTAACAGTAACTTCAAATACTAAAATAATCATGGCCGACAGTACAGGCGGGGACGATGTGACTGTATCTTCTTCTGTGGCAGAAAACGGGTCACGCTGTCCGAGCCATCGGCAGGCTGTCGTCCATGGCGATGATGGCCGGAGTCAGCGCCAAGAAGGGCTCGCCCACCGAAGGTACAGACGGACAGGAAGTACACTGCTAATGGCTTAGGAAATCTGTTACTGACTGACTGTGTGTGTGTGTCTGTGTGTGTGTGTGTGTGTGTGTGTGTGTGTGTGTGTGTGTCTGTGTATCAGAGGATAACCAGTTCCTGGAGTGTTTGGAGTACGAGCAGAAGACGGAGTGTAAGCCGACGTTCAGCTCGGTGATCAAAGACGTGGAGGTGGTGGAGGGCAGCGCTGCTCGCTTCGACTGCAAGATTGAAGGTACAAGACGCCGCTGATAGGAAGTACACACACACAGAGACACACACACACACACACACACACACACACACAGACACACACACACACACACACACACACACACACACACACACACACACACACACACACACAGAGACACACACACACACACACAGACACACACACACACACACACACACAGAGACACACACACACACACACGCACACAGACACACACACAGACAGACACACACACAGACACACACACAGACAGACACACACACACACACACACACACACAGACACACACACACACACACACACACAGACAGACAGACACACACACAGACACACACACAGACAGACACACAGACAGACACACACACACACACACACAGAGACACACACAGAGACACACACACACAGACACACACACAGACAGACACACACACACACACACACACACACACACACACACACACAGACACACACACACACAGACATACACACACACACACACACACACACACACACACACACACACACACAGATCAATGGAAACAGCCTCAACTTTTTCCTAAAATATGAGCTGCTCCTGGTCTGTCTATTTCTAGTTTTTGGCTTTAGCGCCTCCTTGTGGTCCTTTGTGGTTTTATCAATGTTTTTCATCATCATTTTGTGAGTCAGGGCCCCTGATCCAGAGAGTAATATATCCATGATACATTTGATGAATGAAGGACAAACTGCAACAGAAGCAAACTCCAGTGATTTTCTATCCGTAATATGTCCTGAATAAGGAAAACAAAGCCCTGAAGAATCCCATTAGGGGGAAATGTTCCAAAAAAGACAAACAATTTCACAAAACTTGTAATAATTTTTTTGTTTGTCATGATGTTAGTAATCAACTCAGTAATTTTCATGGAGATTTCTAAAGGTTAATATTTTTACCCTATTCACGTGAGAAAAATAATGAATACGTGTATAAATTGTCATGCCGTTCTCATTCTGAACTCGTAAAATCAGGACGTTTGGACAGTGGCCGTCAGCGTCTGATGCGACGAAAAGGCGTCTTTCAGCGTGTTTGTGTAACGCACCGAGGAGAGCAGCAGTTAGAGAGGATTTAGAGAGGAGTATGTAAGGAGGTTGGTTGGGGTGGGGGGGGGGATGGGTCAAACACAGGACTTTCACCAGGAGAGCGGGGTTCACGTCCCGCTTGTCCCGCTTGTCCCGCTTGCTATAGTCGCTTTTTACTTTCCTCCCACGTGTCACAGAACCGTACGCCCACCCACGACCCTTTCCTTAACATAACTGCGTCAAAACGGACGTCAATAGTCCCGACCAAGCACGTTTACTTATAGCGCTAAAGGGACGTCAATAGTCCCGACCAAGCACGTTTACTTATAGCTCTAAAGGGACGTCAATAGTCCCAACCAAGCACGTTTACTTATAGCGCTAAAGGGACGTCAATAGTCCCGACCAAGCACGTTTACTTATAGCGCTAAAGGGACGTCAATAGTCCCGACCAAGCACGTTTACTTATAGCGCTAAAGGGGACGTCAATAGTCCCGACTAAGCACGTTACTTATAGCGCTAAAGGGACGTCAATAGTCGACCAAGCTCGTTTTACTTTATAGCACTAAAGGGACGTCAATAGTCCCGACCAAGCACGTTTACTTATAGCTCTAAAGGGACGGCAATAGTCCCGACCAAGCACGTTTACTTATAGCTCTAAAGGGACGTCAATAGTCCCGACCAAGCACGTTTACTTATAGCCCTAAAGGGACGTCAATAGTCCCGACCAAGCACGTTTACTTATAGCCCTAAAGGGACGTCAATAGTCCCGACCAAGCACGTTCACTTATAGCTCTAAAGGGACGTCAATAGTCCCGACCAAGCTCGTTTACTTATAGCACTAAAGGGACGTCAATAGTCCCGACCAAGCGCGTTTACTTATAGCTCTAAAGGGACGTCAATAGTCCCGACCAAGCACGTTTACTTATAGCGCTAAAGGGACGTCAATAGTCCCGACCAAGCACGTTTACTTATAGCCCTAAAGGGACGTCAATAGTCCCGACCAAGCACGTTCACTTATAGCTCTAAAGGGACGTCAATAGTCCCGACCGTCAATAAGAACGACAAAGGCACCTGACCAAGCGTCCAGATTTTGGGTCTTTTTCTAAACTTTCCCCTACTGGGATTCTTCGGGGGTTATTTTTCCCTACTCAGGACATATTAAGGAGTTTGCTTCTGTTTCCTATTTTTGTTAAAATGACCGGACTATGAGGTATTCCCACTTTTTCCCCAATTTATATTCAAGTTTTTTTGTAAAATATTCAGACCATTTTCTCTAAATATTCCTCCCGTTGTTCATAGAGGAAGAGTCATCTCTGAGTTATCTCTGTGTTTCCTAGGTTACCCTGACCCCGAGGTGGTCTGGTACAAAGACGACCATCCCATCAAAGAGACGAGACACTTCCAGATCGACTACGATGAGGAAGGAAACTGTTGTCTGGTCATTTCAGAGGTCAGAGGTCAAACCTTTTACAGGGGGGCGGGGGGGTTCCCATCCCAAATTTACGACCTAGTGTGGCACCCTAACCTTCTGCCGTCAACTTCCCCCAAAACCTACAGACTTCGTTCACAAACTGTGGATTAATGTCTCAAACGGTCAACTTTACTACAGTTAAAAATCACCATCACCAAACCCACCAGACTCCATGTAAATAATCAGTACTTTTATCATCGTAAAACACACTTCATTCAAAGTGGACAGAAACTAAATAAAACTATCAAAAGTCGTCTTGGTTCATCTTTCCACTGTTCCAACAATCACCACTCTGGTTTGGTTGAAATAAACCCTTAATTCACCCATTTACATGTGGAGATATGCTGGCTCTATACACGCTAAAAGTCCTGATTATTTACATGGAGTCTGGTGGAAATATGCTGGCTCTATACACGCTATAAGTCCTGATTATTTACATGGAGTCTGGTGGAGATATGCTGGCTCTATACACGCTAAAAGTCCTGATTATTTACATGGAGTCTGGTGGAAATATGCTGGCTCTATACACGCTAAAAGTCCTGATTATTTATATGGAGTCTGGTGGGTTTGGTGATGGTGATTTCGGGGCTGTTTCATGTTAAACTAAAAGGATCTTACTCTTTAACTAAAAGGTCTATCTCTGTAGGGATCCATCCCATAATGTTGTCAGACACTTAGAATAATAATCTGAGTCTGTCTGCAGCAACAACAGAACTTTTAGTGACTCTAACTGCTGCTGAACATTAGTCCTGTAGGGTAACATTACAGCTTGTTACTAACTGCTGCTGAACATTAGTCCTGTAGGGTAACATTACAGCTTGTTACTAACTGCTGCTGAACATTAGTCCTGTAGGGTAACATTACAGTTTGGTTCTTGTTTAATACTGGACCAGTTTCAGAGATTGTTGTTCACATTAGACACTTCCAGGTCCAGGTTAACATAAAACATAGTTACCCTTTAATATTAATATTTGTACTTCAGAAATGCTGATACTTGCTGGTATAAACCTCCAGGTGTCGGGTGATGATGACGCCAAGTACACGGTGAAGGCAGTCAACAGTCTGGGGGAGGCGACGTGCACCGCCGAGCTACTGGTCGAAGTGATGGCCGGAGAGGAAGAAGAGGAAGAAGAGGAGGAGGAGGAGGAGGAGGAAGAAGAATAAATCAGTGTTGGTCTGGACTCCCACAGGAAGAGGAAGAGTTGTTACTCCTCTTCAGGAAACTATTTTACCCACAAAAGGTTCAAAACCTTCTACCAATAATCATACACTAACCCAGGCTCCATCTCCAGCGCTACGTTTTGGTAGCAGGGGGAATGAGAGGGGGAAACACCAGAGCAGGGGGAATGAGAGGGGGGACACCAGAGCAGGGGGAATGAGAGGGGAAACACCAGAGCAGGGGGAATGAGAGGAGGGGACACCAGAGCAGGGGGAATGAGAGGAGGGAACACCAGAGCAGGGGGAATGAGAGGGGGGAACACCAGAGCAGGGGGAATGAGAGGGGGGACACCAGAGCAGGGGGAATGAGAGGGGGGAACGCAGCAGAAGATCTTCCTTTTCAAACCAAAACGTAGCGGTGGAGATTAAGCCTCCAAAGAGTGTGTTTTCGGCTAAATAAACAAGAAATACAGATTGTGTTTGGCGGAGCAGGTGGGCGGGGTTTATCATGAGAAGATGTGAAAGAGTCACAAATTACAATTACTCACATTACTGTAATTGAGTAGTTTTTTATTGTGTGTTTGTACTTTTTAAAGTACATTCTAAAATCTGCATTTTTGCTTTCACTTGCAGTAAGTTTTTGCTACCTTTTTAAATCCCATCTGACCGTTACGGAGTAAATAAAAAGGCTTTCTAACGTTGTTTTGGCAAAGTATCTGTCAACAAATGTAAATGGAAAGCGTGATTAGGGCTTTGTGCCCGTATGACATTTAAAAAGACTTTTACACTGAGTACATTTTAAAGAAGCTACTTTCTACTTTTAATTTTTCTTGTACTTCAGTAAAAGTTCATCAAAGTAATAGTACTTCAAGTAGAATATGTTTGTACTCTATTACTATTACTACTCTATTAAACTCCCCAGTCAAAACTCTAACTTAATATCGTGATCTAACTATGTTGTATGCTAAGCCCCGCCCACCTCAGGTTAGCCTCTGTTCATTGGTGGGTTTCCTCTCGCAGTTTGTGTCATCGCTCTTTCTATAAAGACTCCACAGAGTTCTACGGTTAAGACGATGACCAAAACCTTTCTGAGGAAACACACGGATGAAGAGGGGAAACACATGCTGTCCTGAAGGCTAACGGTACGTGTCCACGGGGGCGTTTTCTGACCGGAGGAATCGCAACACTTCCCAGCATTGGATGTACGCTTCACGAGCTCGCCACTAGTGGTTATCAGTATCTCTTACAAGCAAAGACAACACACAATTCACTCGCAGCTTTCCAACCGCTTAATTGGAAGTTAACGAACTACGAAAATAGTTCACTGAAATGTGTTTCTAAAAACTCTGTATTTCACACATTTTGCAACTCTGAGACTTGGTACGTGACTACGTGACTAGCTACGTGACTACGTGACTAACTACATGACTACGTGACTAGTTACGTGACTACGTGACGAACTACGTGACTACGTGACGAGCTACGTGACTAGCTACGTGACTAGCTACGTGACTACGTGACTAGTTACGTGACTACGTGACTAACTACATGACTACGTGACTAGCTACATGACTACGTGACTAGCTACGTGACTACGTGACTAGCTACATGACTACGTGACTAGCTACGTGACTACGTGACTAACTACGTGACTACGTGACTAGCTACGTGACTACGTGACTAGCTACGTGACTACGTGACTAACTACATGACTACGTGACTAGCTACATGACTACGTGACTAGCTACGTGACTAGCTACATGACTACGTGACTCAGCTACGTGACTAACTACATGACTACGTGACTAGTTACGTGACTACGTGACTAGCTACGTGACTACGTGACTACGTGACTAGCTACGTGACTACGTGACTACGTGACTAGCTACGTGACTACGTGACTAGCTACATGACTACGTGACTAGCTACGTGACTACGTGACTAACTACATGACTACGTGACTAGCTACGTGACTAGCTACGTGACTACGTGACTAGCTACGTGACTACGTGACTAGCTACATGACTACGTGACTAGCTACATGACTACGTGACTAGCTACGTGACTAGCCATGACTACGTGACTAGCTACGTGACTAGCTACGTGACTACGTGACTAACTACATGACTACGTGACTAGCTACATGACTAGCTACGTGACTAGCTACGTGACTACGTGACTACGTGACTAGCTACGTGACTACGTGACTAACTACATGACTACGTGACTACGTGACTAGCTAACTACATGACTACGTGACTAGCTACGTGACTACGTGACTAACTACATGACTACGTGACTAGCTACGTGACTACGTGACTAACTACATGACTACGTGACTAGCTACGTGACTACGTGACTAGCTACATGACTACGTGACTAACTACATGACTACGTGACTAGCTACATGACTACGTGACTAGCTACATGACTACGTGACTACGTGACTAGCTACGTGACTAGCCATGTGACTACGTGACTCAGCTACATGACTACGTGACTAGCCACGTGACTAGCCACGTGACTACGTGACTAGTTACGTGACTAGCTACGTGACTACGTGACTAGCTACGTGACTACGTGACTAACTACATGACTACGTGACTACGTGACTAGCTACGTGACTAGCCATGTGACTACGTGACTAGCCATGTGACTACGTGACTAGCTACGTGACTACGTGACTAGTTATGTGACTACATGACTAGTTATGTGACTAGTTATGTGACTACGTGACTAGCTACGTGACTAGACTAGTTATGTGACTACGTGACTAGCTACGTGACTAGCTACGTGACTACGTGACTGGCTATGTGACTAGCTACGTGACTAGCTACGTGACTACGTGACTAGCTACGTGACTACGTGACTAGCTACGTGACTAGCTACGTGACTACGCCAGCAGGACGCCCCTGATTTGCATAAAGTAGCCTGGATTAAACTTTATGCAAATAAGGAGCGGGAAACTCCCTGCCCTGTCTCTGGAAGGTCGCCGCGACAATACGAACACAATGAACTACAAACATGGAAATGGCGCTGCCTGTTGACACGTACGTTAGCATTAAGGTACAAAATGTGTATTAAAGGTAACATAAATAATATTCAGCTGCAGTTTTAAGGGCCCCTTCAGCAAAGACTCATGGGAGTTGTAGTTAATGTTTATCTTGGGAGTGCTGTACTTGATGCAGACCTGCTGCCTGTGGGAGTCCCGGGGAGGAAGAGGAAGAGGAGGAGATGATCTTAGCTTTATATCCACAGAGTTTCGTCACCTGACAATAATACGGCTCACTGTGAGAAAAGCTCCACGTAGCTAATGACTCAAAACAACACAGCAACACACAACAGCGAAGAAAACTACATTAATCACCTAAAGATGATCCAGATTTCCCTGATAAACTGAGACAGGAACATGGCTGAGTGTAACTGTACGTCCACACTGCCGCCTCCGCGAGCTTCTAGAGATACAGGAAGTCATTCATCTTCAATGGAAGCTTCTCTCAGCTACAAGGAGCGTCAAATCTGTCGGCGTCGCGTTTTGGGCGTTTTGAGCGACCAGAGCGTCAATCAGAAAGCTGAAAGTAGGTCAACGTTATGGTAATGAGTTGTGACGTTCAGCAGCAACCAATCAGAACATAGACGTCCTTCACGCTGGCTGAGCCTAGAGAAACATACGATGTAAGCTGTCGTTCCTACCAAACATTAGTTCAGAGAAAAAGGAGGAGGAGCTCATCATGGCCGTTGCTGGGCTCCCTATCATTGATGATATCTGCGTACAGGGACCAGTTAACGTTACCTGCAGGTCACATGGTCTCTAAACAGTCCGCTCACGGTGAAGTCCTGCACGCATCAACAGCTGGCGGCTGCTCGCTCTGCCTGCACGCTGCTGCAGTTCAGCGGCTAACGAGCGAGCTAACTGCTAACATACACCGCTGCCACCAACAACCAATACACATTCATCATTATATATGTAATGTATGAAGGTTTCTAGTGTCAGTGTATCGGCCAGCAGTGGCTGCTTGAGAAGAATGATGGAACATATACGCTGCTACGTCAGAGCGGCCAAAGCCTCAAACAGCTTCCCCGTACTTTTAGACAAGTGTCCTCGACCAGCGGCCAGAGCTTCTTTGCAGCTCAAGTCGGCGGCGGTGTGAACGTACAGTTACACTTCACTAGAACTCATTTCAGACACAACTAACTTCCCCTTTTATTAGCTTTAGCACCTGACAATAAAACACGACAGAACAGAAAACCTGTACATTAATTCAGCCTTTAAAACCAGGAGAAGTGAACACTTGCCGTATTACGATACTCAAAATCGAACACGGTACAATGTTAGGAATGTCCATAGAAATGTAATATTCTGTGTTGATATGAAGGGATTTTCTGTAATGATTTTTCCCAGATGTCTTTCCATCATTCCCTCTGTCTGGACTAAATATGGCCCTGATACAGGCTCTATCTGAACTAAATTTGGCCCTGATACAGGCTCTATCTGAACTAAATATGGCCCTGGTACAGGCTCTATCTGAACTAAATATGGCCCTGATACAGGCTCTATCTGAACTAAATATGGCCCTGATACAGGCTCTATCTGGACTAAATATGGCCCTGATACAGGCTCTATCTGAACTAAATATGGCCCTGATACAGGCTCTATCTGGACTAAATATGGCCCTGATACAGGCTCTATCTGAACTAAATATGGCCCTGATAAAGGCTCTATCTGGACTAAATATGGCCCTGATACAGGCTGTATCTGAACTAAATATGGCCCTGATACAGGCTCTATCTGAACTAAATATGGCCCTGATACAGGCTCTATCTGAACTAAATATGGCCCTGATACAGGCTCTATCGGGACTAA
The DNA here is from genome assembly GCF_031162955.1 of Sander vitreus. NCBI lineage: Eukaryota > Metazoa > Chordata > Actinopteri > Perciformes > Percidae > Sander > Sander vitreus. The sequence goes on from NC_135865.1 coordinate 30,141,578, forward strand.
ATATGGCCCTGATACAGGCTCTATCTGAACTAAATATGGCCCTGATACAGGCTCTATCTGAACTAAATATGGCCCTGATACAGGCTCTATCTGAACTAAACATGGCCCTGATACAGGCTCTATCTGAACTAAACATGGCCCTGATACAGGCTCTATCTGGACTAAATATGGCCCTGATACAGGCTATATCTGAACTAAATATGGCCCTGATACAGGCTCTATCTGGACTAAATATGGCCCCGATGTCTTTACATAATTAAAACATGTCAATGTCAAATGCTTTCAATACATTAATTGAAGAATTGATTAATTAAACGGGTGAATTGAGATTGATTTATCGTGCAGGCCTAGCTGCTACTAAAACCAAAGTGCCTTAACGCCTCAGTGACGCAGCTCTGTGGATACACGGCTCAGAAGGAGATAACTTATATAACAATAACCCATTTCTTTAGTCTATAATCTAGCTGCTCCCTCTTTGCATCCGACGCCTTCAGCTGAGAAATGTTGACTGTGTCAGTGTGTTTCTTCTCTTCTGTTTGAGCACTTTTCTCGTTTGTATTTTTGTCTTCGACAGCAGCAGTTTGCTTCCAGCGAACGTCACCTCTGCCTTAACTCGTTCGCCTTAAAGCGACACAGAGACGCTTTCAGATTCCCGTCTGGGTGGTTTTAAACTTTTCTACCACATATTTGTCACGTTGCTGAATGAAATACGTAACTTTTTCCTTCAGGCTGCCACATTTGTTTTAAAGATGATCTAACATGTCTTACTCTGAAGATGCTACCTTTAGAGGAAAGGCTATTTACACACCGGGGCGTTTCCTTTCGTTGCAGTTGTTTTTGTCGTGAGTCCTTTCAGATGGACCGTGAATATTACTTGGCAATGAAACGACGTAATGTTTTCTCCAAATGTAGATTTTTCACGGATGCACGTAGTCCGAACCCAGAGGAAAAAAGTCGGAATATTTCAAGAAAAAAAGTCGGAATATTTCAAGAAAAAAAGTCGGAATATTTCAAGAAAAAAAGTTGGAATATTTAAAAAAAAAAAGTCTGAATATTTCAGGAAAAAAAGTTGGAATATTTCAAGAAAAAAAGTCGGAATATTTCAAGAAAAAAAGTCGGAATATTTCAAGAAAAAAAGTCAGAATATTTCAAGAAAAAAAGTCGGAATATTTCAGGAAAAAAAGTCGGAATATTTCAAGAAAAAAAGTCAGAATATTTCAGGAAAAAAAGTCGGAATATGGAGCGTTCTCCGTCCTCATATCTAAACCAGAGAAGGTAACGGTCGCGGTTTTAAACATGTGGTTAATGTTGTCAAACGATAAAAATATGGAGGTTTGGGTTCAAATCAGACTTGACATCACTTCCTGAAGGTTACCACGTGACGCAGAACATGACGAAGCTTCGTTTGTTCCCTGAAGTTAAAATAACTCTGTTTCCTTTTCTTTTCTAACGGGACATGAACAAAAAAGATTGGTTAGGGTTGGGAAAAGATCAGGGATTAAAATAAGTAATGAACATATAACTACGTCACGGACGTAACTCCTAACAAGTCACCAAAAAAAGTCGGAATATTTCAGTAAAAAAAGTCGGAATATTTCTGTAAAAAAAATCGGAATATTTCAGTTAAAAAAAAGTCTGAATATTTCTGTAAAAAAAGTCGGAATATTTCAGTAAAAAAAGTCGGAATATTTCAGGAAAAAAAAGTCGGAATATTTCAAGAAAAAAAGTCAGAATATTTCAGGAAAAAAATTCTGAATATATCATGAAAGGTCCTCCACTAATCCGACCCACAGGAGCGTTCTCTGTCCTCATGTCTAAACCAGAGAAGGTAACGGTGATGGTTTTAAACACGTGGTTAACGTTGTCAAACGGTCCCAGTTTGGTTTAGACACCAAAACTACTGAGTTTAGTTGATAAAAATATGGAAGTTTTCAAATCAGACGTGACATCACTTCCTGAAGGTTACCACGTGACGCAGAATGTGACGAAACTTCATTTGTTCCCTGAAGTTAAAATAACTGTTTCCTTTTCTTTTCTAACGGGACATGAACAAAAAAGATTGGTTAGGGTTGGGAAAAGATCAGGGATTAAAATAAGTAATGAACATAACTACGTCACGGACGTAACTCCTAACAAGTCACCAAAAAAAGTCGGAATATTTCAGTAAAAAAAAAAGTCTGAATATTTTAGTAAAAAAAGTCGGAATATTTCAGTAAAAAAAGTCGGAATATTTCAGTAAAAAAAGTAATGAACATAACTACGTCACGGACGTAACTCCTAACAAGTCACCAAAAAAAGTCGGAATATTTCAGTAAAAAAAAGTCGGAGTATTTCAGTAAAAAAAAGTCGGAATATTTCAGTAAAAAAAAAGTCTGAATATTTTAGTAAAAAATGTCGGAATATTTCAGTAAAAAAAGTAATGAACATAACTACGTCACGGACGTAACTCCTAACAAGTCACCAAAAAAAGTCGGAATATTTCGGTAAAAAAAGTCTGAATATTTCGGTAAAAAAAATCGGAATATTTCAGTAAAAAAAAAGTCGGAATATTTCGGTAAAAAAAGTCAGAATATTTCAGTAAAAAAAATCTGAATATTTCAGTAAAAAAAATCTGAATATTTCAGTAAAAAAAAAGTCGGAATATTTCAGTAAAAAAAGTAATGACGGCGTGTGATGTCAGCGTCGTGACGGCGTGTGATGTCAGCGTCGTGACGGCGCGCGATGTGATGTCAGCATCGTGACGGCGCGCGATGTGATATCAGCGTCGTGACGGCGCGCGATGTCAGCGTCGTCACGGCGCGCGATGTGATATCAGCGTCGTGACGG
>NC_135865.1:30149403-30163634 GCF_031162955.1 Sander vitreus
ACCGTATTCAGCCCCTTGTTCTGGGGGGCTGTTGGGTAGTTTAATAACTGTTAATGTGTTACGTTAACATAGAGGACACCTACCGTATTCAGCCCCTTGTTCTGGGGGCTGTTGGGTAGTTTAATAACTGTTAATGTGTTACGTTAACATAGAGGACACCTACCGTATTCAGCCCCTTGTTCTGGCTGCTGTTGGGTAGTTTAATAACTTGCCTTTCCAGATTAAATGTCTGTTCTTGGTCTTGGATTTTGTGAAATAAATTTCTAAATAAATGCGACTTATAGTCCAGAAAATACGGTATCTGGAGATAACTCTGGTTATGATTTGATACAATAAATAAAATGCAAAAGGATCTTCATTTCAATGATCATATATCAATCCCAACGCTTTTATAATGTTTTTGTCGCTTTTTCAGAGTTTTTCACAGATTTTTTTCTCTGCTTTTGATTACTTTCTTTCTGTCGCTCCTTTCAACGTTAAATCAAAGATGAATCGATATGGATTGATAAAATCCCGAGATGGATCTTTTAAGAGTGTCTGTTTTAAAGGTAGAGTGAAGTTGTTGGTATCATCTGAAACTGGACGATCTAAAGAATCCATGTCCTGATAAATAACGCTCCAAAGTTAGGAGACGTGTTGGCCACGGCCGTTTCCACAGATGTCTGTCTTTAGGTGAACCGTCTCAGCCCAGTCTCATGGTAGTTCGTGAAATGGTTATGTTATTGAATGTATGTACGGTAGGGAGTAGTATGAAAAGCAGAAAATCTCCATTGTTGCATCCCCCAGAGCAGCCCAGTCTCATGGCAGTTCATGAAATGGTAACGTTCGAAAATGACCTGTATACAAAATAATGAATCAAAATAACATGACTATTTACAAACTGGCGTGAGACCGGGTTGACTGTCTCTGCTCCGAAGAAAGAACTTTTTCTGCCTCTGTGAATCTGCTTTGGGCTCAATTCTTAACGACAACGTTACTAGTTGTAATAACGCAGCAGGTTACAGGTTTCCTTGTTCATTTGACAGCGTTAGTTCTCTGAGAATCTCTTTCATATCCGAGATAAACAAAAAACAATCAAACGTTATTCTTAATCGTCACATACACACAGTTACTTAGGTTGCGTCACTTGATTGATACTCATATAGATATAGGCAATAATGAAATAATATATAATAAAAAATATAGGGAGGAAAACTCATTTAAATATGCAATAATTGAGATGAGTGTATGTAGAACTTTCCAGCAGGTGTAACTATTGTTTTATATATATATATATATATGTGACCCCGCCACCTCGCTCACCACCTGGTGCTGATGGTGTTGGTTCCGACCGTGCAGAACCCGGTCCTCCACGGACTGAAGATGAGGGAGGTGTTCGGTCACGTGACGAGGCTGCTGAGCTGCCAGAGAGCCCGCTGATTGCATCATGGTCGTTAGGTTTAGGCATGGGGAGTGGGGATTGGTTAGGGTTAGGGTAAGAATACAAGGGTAAGCCAATCAGAACCGCATTATACGCTCTCAACTCTCAACGGTGGACCCAGTAACATCTGACCGACTTCTATCTTAAAACAGAGCTCGAAACCACCCCTCTTTGGGGCCATACCGATCCGCCATACAGTAACGTAGAAATGTCATTAAAAGTTTAAACGGATGACAAGACTATGGCCTTTATTGGGCTGAATGGGCATTTTGATATCTATATTGTGATATATGTTTATGTATCGTCAATCCAAGGATGCAGACGGTTCCCTTTTCATAACCTGCTCGGTGTCATATATATTTGACACCACAAACATAAAATCCAGCATAAGGTAGCCCAGCACAGCTGTTACTAATGATAATAACTATATACCTGTGGTGAAGATAGCCTTTACTCAACCATTGTATTTTCTCTCTCAAACAATTAAGTCAGTGTTATTGGGATGTGTACTAAAGTAGTCGGCACACTGTCAAAAGGTCTTCCGGAATTTTCTATTTTTTAGTATGATTGTTTTGACCACAGTTGAAAGCACTTGGCTTAGCCACGAATAAGTTTACCACGTAACGTTAACTGCATAGATAAACTAATCAAATGCTAATTTAGCCAGCTAGCACACCCCGGTCTGTCTGCCTCACTCACCCCGGCGCTAAGAGACTTCAGTCGGGATAAGAGCTGACACCAGCCCCAGGGACACATCCACAGTCAGCCCCCAGACAGCCACTATCACTACAGTCTAATCCAGAATATGTACGATCATCATGCAACACCAGGGGCTCAAACCCAGAACCTTTGACACTGTTGGCAGGTGCTGATCTCAGGGAGCTATTATCTGGGTGATGACACAAATGGCCTCACAACATTTAGTAGACAAGGGGCAGGACTGCATGAAAATGTAAAATTGTACTACTGTCAAAACTTCAATTCTCACTAGAAAATGTGTACATAGCAATGCTCGTAATGTATTTTCACAAAGATCAATTAGTGACAAACTGACTGCAATATATTGTATATTGTCATATTCTTTTGTGTTGTATTATCTTGTATGTTGTCTTCCTGCCTCGGGACTACAGGTGAACATTAGCATTTTTGCTATAACCTGGCTCATTTACAGTCTCTACAGAAATGTTAGATTGTTCATTAATGTGCACTGTCCCGAATAAATAAATAAAAAAAACAATGGCGTAGTTACTTTTGATTGCAACATGAAATTTGATAAGCAGATCAGTAATGTTGTTAGAATGAGCTTTCTCCAGCTTCGTCTCCTGGCTGAAGTTAAACCTTAACGGGCACGATCTAGAAAAGGCTATTCATGCTTTCATTAGTTCAAGGCTGGATTACTGTAATGCTCTCTCTGTTGGTCTGACCCAGACCTCCATCTCACGACTTCAACTGGTACAAAATGCTGCTGCTCGCTTTTTAACAAATACATGTAGACGCTCACACATCCCCCCCGTTCTCTGCACCCTCCATCAGCTCCCTGGGCGTTATAGAATACATTTTAAGATTGTATTGTTTGTTTTCAAGGCCTTAAACGGCCTGGCCCCGGAGCATCTGTCCGAGATCTTAACGCTGCGTGAGCACAACCGGTCCTCGTGGTCCTCAAATCAGCTGGTTTTAGTCCCGAGGTCAAAGTACGAACGGTGATCTGCCCCGAGACGCTGGAATAAGTGACCCCTGATAATCAGACGACTACAGATGTAGCGCTTTTTAGGTCTAAACTCAAAACGTATGTTTAGAAAGGCTCTTAATACGTAGTAGTGGTGTGACAGCTTCCCTCTCCTGTTTATACGTAACCTTTTCTGATTTTATTGTTTCTATGTGTCAGTCTTTCTATTGTATGATATGTTATATGATGTGTGTTTTAGTCTTGGTTTCTGATGTGAAGCACTTTGGATACCTGCTGGTTACTGTAAAGTGCTATATCAATAAATGTTGATTGATTGATTGATGTTGAAAAGTACAGCAATAGTCTCAACTTCATGCAGTAAAAGTACAGCAGTATTGTCAGCTTCATGTAGTAAAAGTACAGCAATAGTCTCAGCTTCATGCAGTAAAAGTACAGCAGTAGTCTCAGCTTCATGCAGTAAAAGTACAGCAGTAGTCTCAGCTTCATGCAGTAAAAGTACAGCAGTATTCTCAGCTTCATGCAGTAAAGTACAGCAATATTCTCAGCTTCATGTAGTAAAAGTACAGCAATAGTCTCAGCTTCATGCAGTAAAAGTACAGCAATAGTCTCAGCTTCATGCAGTAAAAGTACAGCAATAGTCTCAGCTTCATGCAGTAAAAGTACAGCAATAGTCTTAGCTTCATGTAGTAAAAGTACAGCAGTATTGTCAGCTTCATGTAGTAAAAGTACAGCAATATTCTCAGCTTCATGTAGTAAAAGTACAGCAATAGTCTTAGCTTCATGTAGTAAAAGTACAGCAGTATTGTCAGCTTCATGTAGTAAAAGTACAGCAATATTCTCAGCTTCATGTAGTAAAAGTACAGCAGTATTCTCAGCTTCATGCAGTAAAAGTACAGCAGTATTCTCAGCTTCATGTAGTAAAAGTACAGCAGTATTGTCAGCTTCATGTAGTAAAAGTACAGCAGTATTGTCAGCTTCATGTAGTAAAAGTACAGCAATATTCTCAGCTTCATGTAGTAAAAGTACAGCAGTATTCTCAGCTTCATGCAGTAAAAGTACAGCAGTATTCCCAGCTTCATGCAGTAAAAGTACAGCAGTATTCTCAGCTTGATTGATTGATTGATGAGGACACAATTAAAAAATAAACTTAAATTAACTTTTTTTAAGATGACATTCTGAAATCGTGCACATTAATCCTACAGTCACATTAATCCTACAGTCACATTAATCCTACAGTCACACTAATCCTACAGTCACACTAATCCTACAGTCACACTAATCCTACAGTCACACTAATCCTACAGTCACATTAATCTACAGTCACATTAATCTACAGTCACACTAATCTACAGTCACATTAATCCTACAGTCACACTAATCCTACAGTCACATTAATCCTACAGCCACACTAATCCTACAGTCGCATTAATCCTACAGTCACATTAATCCTACAGTCACACTAATCTACAGTCACACTAATCCTACAGTCACATTAATCCTACAGTCACACTAATCTACAGTCACACTAATCCTACAGTCACACTAATCCTACAGTCACACTAATCCTACAGTCACACTAATCCTACAGTCACACTAATCCTACAGTCACACTAATCCTACAGTCACACTAATCCTACAGTCACACTAATCCTACAGTCACACTAATCCTACAGTCACACTAATCCTACAGTCACACTAATCTACAGCCACATTAATCCTACAGTCACACTAATCCTACAGTCACATTAATCCTACAGCCACACTAATCCTACAGTCGCATTAATCCTACAGCCACATTAATCCTACAGTCACACTAATCTACAGCCACATTAATCCTACAGTCACACTAATCCTACAGTCACATTAATCCTACAGTCACATTAATCCTACAGTCGCATTAATCCTACAGTCGCATTAATCCTACAGTCACATTAATCCTACAGGCACATTAATCCTACAGTCACACTAATCCTGCAGTCACATAATCCTACAGTCACACTAATCCTACAGTCACACTAATCCTGCAGTCACACTAATCCTACAGTCACACTAATCCTACAGTCACACTAATCCTGCAGTCACACTAATCCTACAGTCACACTAATCTACAGCCACATTAATCCTACAGTCACACTAATCCTACAGCCACACTAATCCTACAGCCACACTAATCCTACAGCCACACTAATCTACAGCCACACTAATCTACAGTCACACTAATCCTACAGTCACACTAATCCTACAGTCACACTAATCTACAGTCACATTAATCTACAGTCACACTAATCCTACAGTCACATTAATCCTACAGTCACACTAATCCTACAGTCACACTAATCTACAGTCACATTAATCCTACAGTCACACTAATCCTACAGCCACACTAATCCTACAGCCACACTAATCTACAGTCACATTAATCTACAGTCACACTAATCCTACAGTCACATTAATCCTACAGTCACATTAATCCTACAGTCACACTAATCTACAGTCACATTAATCTACAGTCACATTAATCCTACAGCCACCCTAATCCTACAGCCACACTAATCCTACAGTCACACTAATCCTACAGTCACACTAATCTACAGTCACACTAATCCTACAGTCACACTAATCTACAGTCACACTAATCTACAGTCACACTAATCTACAGTCACATTAATCCTACAGTCACACTAATCCTACAGTCACACTAATGTATGCAGTGAAATGTTTTACTGCACTCTGGTCTCAATTTCTGATATATTTCTAATTTTCTAATGAATGTTTTCAACTGTTAACCATGAACTGCTTGAAGTTACTGTAAGTTACCTTCCTGCAGATGTTTCCTGAGGTTGGACATCAACAGTTTGACCGCTGGGAAACATTATTTGCATTGCACGGTTATGTTGGAACCCGTCTCAGATTTTTTAATGACAGACAGACGGACTGCTGAACCTCTGGATCTGATGATGTTTCTGACTCTCAGTCGAGGGTGTAGGTTTGGTTTCAACATTGATGGGGGGGGACATTATACCTGGGGGGTCTGGGGGTCGTCCTTCACGAAATATTGTCTGTCAAACTCTTAATTTCCTGTCAAATGATTACATTTTCTTAATCGCGATTAATCGCATGTTTTATCACATGATTATAATGCTATTACTTTGCATTTCAGAACAGTTTTTAAGTTCATTCTTACCAGAGGATCTAAACTGGGAATCAAATGAATGCAAAGAAAGTGAGTTTATGGACTTGACTTTAAGATTTGTATTTGTTTATTATATATTTAATCTAGTCACACATTTGAACAAACAACTTTGATTGCACCACGAGTCTGTAGTTTACCAGTTTCATTGAACACACCGTCTGTGTTGTTTCTCCGACGGCAGCTGCAGATTGTTACATCCCGGTGTTGAATCCTCTACAGTAAAACACAGTCACACTTTACACCGTTTAGTGTTAGCTGTCAGCATTTAACCCTGTTTAATCCAGCTACTAGCTAGCGGTAGGCTAACGTTAGCTGCTGTCGAGTATAGTGTTAACTAGCTAGTGGTAGGCTAACGTTAGCTGCTGTCGAGTATAGTGTTAACTAGCTAGTGGTAGGCTAACGTTAGCTGCTGTCGAGTATAGTGTTAACTAGCTAGCGGTAGGCTAACGTTAGCTGCTGTCGAGTATAGTGTTAACTAGCGGTAGGCTAACGTTAGCTGCTGTCGAGTATAGTGTTAACTAGCGGTAGGCTAACGTTAGCTGCTGTCGAGTATAGTGTTAACTAGCTAGCGTCGCGATTAACGCGTTAATGCTGACAGCCCTACTTTATTCATGTAAAGGAAATGATTATTCTCCTTTATTGTTCAAATTTTTCTTCACATTCAAAACATCACACGTGTTTCCGGATGTTATTTTTTAGGAATCATGTCCATCTCAACAGCTAATCTGTTAGAGAATGAGACCTCGTTAAAGCCAGAAGCTCCAAAGTTTAAATCTACATTAATCTGTCTTTATTTTTCACTTCCTGATGTTTTCTTTAATTATACACAGGTCTATTTTTCCGTACACGTTATTTACCTCTCTTCAGGAGTGGGTTTCTGTTTTTGAGTTTGAGTGTGTGTGTGTGTGTGTGTGTGTGTGTGTGTCTGTGTGTGTGTGTGTGTATGTCTCTGTGTGTGTGTGTGTGTGTCTGTGTGTGTGTGTGTGTGTGTGTGTGTGTGTGTGTGTGTGTGTCTGTGTGTGTGTGTGTGTGTATGTGTGTGTGTGTGTCTGTGTGTGTCTGTGTGTGTGTGTGTGTGTGTGTGTGTGTGTCTGTGTGTGTGTGTGTGTGTGTATATATATGTGTGTGTGTGTGTGTGTGTGTGTGTGTGTGTGTGTGTGTGTGTGTGTGTGTGTGTGTATGTGTGTGTGTGTGTGTCTGTGTGTGTGTGTGTGTGTGTGTATGTGTGTGTGTGTGTGTGTGTGTGTGTATGTTTTTCAGCCCATTTGTTTTACATGTCATTGCTCTGTACCCACTCTCGGAGGGGAGGGGTGAGAACAGGCAGTGTCCAGGGTGGGATGGGTCCTTTGATACAGCTGGCTTTCTTTTTAAGTCGGCCAATGTAGTGACAGTGACATGGTCTCTTTCTTTGTGCAATTCTCTACAGTCTTCATCAGAATCCATTGGAGTCACTCTTGTAGCAAAACTGCTTCCTTTCATCTGCTCTTTGACTTGCGGTTTAAGCTTGTTGGAAGTATTTAAGCCAACAACCTGTAGGCTTACACCATCAACAATTCCAAAGATTGGGTCTGCCAAGACTCTCACATGTCTCTCAAGAAATGCAATCATGTTTGTGAAATTAGTAATTTGAGGCTTCCCAGATGGCATGAGCTTTGGCTCTCCAGCGTTCCCTGAGCTTGAAGGGCAATTTGGAAACAACCATTTAAATGTTAGTTGGTATCTAACTCTTGTGTGAACAGTTCTATTGTTACGTACATGTTTTGAGCCCCCTCAACGGATATTTTGACCTCTTTTCAGGAGTGGGTTTTTCATATTTTTTGAGGGAGACAAATCTACGTCTTCTAAATATTGGGGGAGACCTATCCCTGCATCCCCCTGAAATCTACACCTATGATCCCAGTGGATCAACTCAGTCACACTGCTCACAGCTGGAGACCTCTGATGATCAATAAAACATTATCATCATTATTTATTCATCTTTTTAAGTAAACAGAGCACAAAGGCAACTAGAAAAATTATGAATGAAGGTGAAATATATATAAGCTATCTTAAATAGTAAAACATGTTTTTAAAAAACATTAAAACAGTGATTAATGTATGTTAGCATCATGAAAAGATTGTTGGTTAAAGGACATTTCCGGCGCAAAGCGAACCTAAGGATTAGTACCCACTCTGCCGTTCTCTGGGACATGTTTTCATGCTAATCAAAACTTTGTAAGAATACAGACAGTTTACTGAACGAAGAGCTGTGGGAGCTCCGTGAAAGGGCTCGTTATTAGGGCTAGGACAGTTATTAATCTGTTATTAATATTACTGTTATCTGTTAGTAACCCCTAGGTTCGTTTTAAGTTAGCAGCATGAAACAGATTCAAGTCCTTTCAGTCTTTGGAAGTGTGTGTGTGTGTGTCTCTGTGTGTGTATATGTGTGTGTATGTGTGTATGTCTGTGTCTGTGTGTGTGTGTGTGTGTCTCTGTGTGTGTGTGTGTGTGTGTCTCTGTGTGTGTGTGTGTGTGTGTGTGTGTGTGTGTGTGTGTGTGTGTGTGTGTGTGTGTGTGTGTGTCTGTGTGTGTGTGTGTGTGTGTCTGTGTGTGTGTGTGTGTGTGTGTCTCTGTGTGTGTGTATGTGTGTGTGTGTCTGTGTGTGTGTATGTGTGTGTACGTGTGCGTGTGTGTGTGTGTGTGTGTGCGTGTGTGTGTGTGTGTGTGTGTGTGTGTGTGTGTGTGTGTGTGTGTGTGTCTCGTGTGTGTGTGTGTGTGTGTGTGCTGCTCTGTCGTGCTATGTGTGTGTGTGTGTGTGCTGTGTGTGTGTGTCTGTGTGTGTGTGTGTGTGTGTGTGTGTGTGTGTGTGTGTGTGTGTGTGTGTGTGTGTGTGTGTGTGTGTGTGTGTGTGTGTGTGTGTGTCTCTGTGTGTGTGTGGTGGTAAGACCCTTAGCCACAATGTAGCCACGTTGAGGAGCCATGTGTTGGCAGCTAGATGGTCTCAGTGCACTTTACAATTAAAGGAACACAGAAATATCAGAGAACAACAAAACAAGCAGTAATAATAAACAAATACAGAACCAGCAAAATAAGAGAATAAGTGAGAAGTTTTGTTTGGGAAAGACGCAGGAAGAGTGGTGTGTTATGGTTGGCTATAGTGTAATGAGTAGAGGTGGGTTTTTAATCCCACTGTGTGTGGTATGTGTGTGTCTGTGTGTGTCTGTGTGTGTCTGTGTGTGTATGTTTAATATCAGTTGATATTAGCTTTTCTAACTTGTAGTGGAAGGCCGTTCCAAAGGTTAGGGACATGGTAGGACAATGCTCTTTAACAACCTGATTTTTTGTTTACTAGGGGAATGACCGAGAGACCAGCATCAAGAGAGAGGAGAGTGAGAGCTGGACTGCTGGTGTAAATGGTGTAATAAGCTTAGATAAATGAGGTGGTGCTAGCAAAAAAAACAACTGGGTTAGATGAATGATTGGAAGAGCATGAGGCGTGTAAGTGACCTTATATGGAGTTGTCGTTTCCAGGTGTGTGCCTGTTTAAAGGAACAAAGGCTTAAAGGAAAGTCAGTCATTTCTCTGCAGAGAAATTCCTCAGGGTCTTTTAATTGAATAAAGGTCTATTATTGCACCATGTGGTCTCCCTGAAGATTCTTTCATTCGACAAATTGGGTTCTGGACTGCAGGGTTCGACATGGTCCGGCAATGGTCCGATGGCCCTTGGCCAGTAAAATAATATGTCGTGCAAGTTGATTGGCTAGTCGCTGGTCTGTTCGGGCCAGTGATATTGTTTATGCCAATCAAAGTCACAAGTCAGTCATTTGTAACGTGATGCTGACGTTAGTTGGATTGGTTAGGTGCAACACTAACGTTGATTACAAATGATTACAAACGACAGCTCACACAGCTTTGGACCATCAGTAGCAGCTGCAGCATCTCAAACTCAGCCAGCAGCTTTCCCACTCTCCTGCTTCGCCAGGAGCTAGTTAGCAATATTAGCATACGTCATGGTCCCTCCGCCTACGCTGGACAGCAGCTCCGGTCTGGCAGGGTGTGTGTGTGTGGGGGGGGGGGGGTCATGTTGGACACTGGACTGTCAATCATGACTAAGACCACTCCCCTTTCCAAGGTATATAAGGGCCTGTGACTCTCTTTTCCCTGCAAACCAAACCAGGCATAACAAGGCGTATTGATGTGAGTATAATGGAGGTTTCAACGTGTACTGTTATCACTACCAATCAATGTTTTGCCTGAAAGTTTGATAGTTTGATTGGTTTATACTAGACTGCAGAAAATGAAATGCAGATTGTGGATGCATTAGTAAATCCAGGTGAAGTTTAACCTTATTTGTTATTATTGGGTGTTTAACAGTATTCAGATCTGTGGCATTTTCTTTCAGTGACAGTCATCAGCTTGTTCTCCTCTGTGTCAGCCAATCACCACCTCAGCAAAGGTATTTATATTTAAATGTATTATCACAGTTTGATCTATTTTTACTTTTAAGGCGAGACACTACAGGTGAATAGGGCAAAGATGTTTACTTACAAATATCACCATGAAACTTTGCCAGTTGATTACTCACATGAATAGGAGAAAAAAATTTATTGAAAGTTTTCTGTAATTTTATGTTTATGCTAATTAGGCTGTATCTACTTAAATATGTGCTAATTTGCATATTGAAGCAAAGAAACTGACCATTGAAAAAAACAAGTTTCTTTTTGCATTTTGTTGATATATTCAATGAAAAGACATTACCAGAGGGGATTATGAATATCTCCTTTTGTTACCCGGTAAATCAGCAAATACTGCCAATAGCCTTAAAAAATTGATTTCCGCTCTATTTTTAGGCAGAAAATGTCATATAAATTAGGCCAAGAATGACATATAAAGAAATCCCTCTGGAAAAACCTTCAACATATAGTTAGGAATATGACTGTGAAGTTTAGTTCATGTAGGTGCTACAGAAGTGGAAAATCATCGCTCGGAGTGTGAGAAAAAAACTCATTTTGAGAAAACAGCCTTTAAAGATTTTTATGGCAAAATTCCACTAATTTCTATTGAAAGCCATGAATTACAGACAAACTATACCTTAGGTCCAAGTAAGATCCATGTATCACACCGTTTAACATCCAAAACTCATTATTGCTTCATCCATCACTGATCATAACATCCAAAACAACACATCAACATGATCTTCAACTGGAGACCATTACATCACAAACTGACATAACACAACCATTACACAGCCTAGTTCCCCCAAGTTAGTTTACTGTCTACATATCCATGGCTGCACCATATGTAGGGCCCTCCTCCATCTCCTGCTGGTGTCTTTTCACTTTTTTGGCTTTGCACCGGTGGAATGGACACTATAGGTTTTTGAGATCCCTAACCATGTCGTCATCCTTCATTGCATTGACAGTCTGTGCTCTGAAGCCACAATTTCTCCATCACAGCCAGCATGGCAGAGGCACCCTCAAATGTAGAAATAGCAATACTGGCTGGAGACCTGCCCATAGTTCTGCCTTCATTTGAGCCAGTGACCCTTGGTTATTTAGAACACATTTAGTGAGCGTGATTTATGCACTGAACTATTTCATGCCCAGGGTATGGGTTGAGCGTAACCACCTCCTTGAATGCTGCACTGTCCCCATCTGACAGCATCTCAGTGTAGCCCAGCTGATGTTGAGTCGGAGTAGATGTACAAGAGATGGGACGTTTCCCATTACTGCTAAACATATAGAAACAAGCTGTAATATTTTGGACTCATCTAAACGTAAGTCAAAAAGACACATTCCATTTCAAAGCACTTAAAACCCAAGAGCCAAATCCTTAAAACAGCCCCCTCAGTCAGCTGATGGTGAAGATAACTAACCAGGCTCCCATCAGTACTGGTTCATAACAACACAACAGAACAAAACTAATTATGAATCATTCAAAAGACCAATATTTAGAACTCAACAGCACACTGAAGAGACGGATCCTGACTAAATACAGGCTCAGTGACCACCAACTGGGTCAGACAGGTCAGAGAGAGAGAGAGACAGGCTCAGTGACCACCAACTGGGTCAGACAGACAGGTCAGAGAGAGAGAGAGACAGGCTCAGTGACCACCAACTGGGTCAGACAGACAGGTCAGAGAGAGAGAGAGACAGGCTCAGTGACCACCAACTGGGTCAGACAGGTCAGAGAGAGAGAGAGACAGGCTCAGTGACCACCAACTGGGTCAGACAGACAGATCAGAGAGAGAGAGACAGGCTCAGTGACCACCAACTGGGTCAGACAGGTCAGAGAGAGAGAGAGACAGGCTCAGTGACCACCAACTGGGTCAGACAGACAGGTCAGAGAGAGAGAGAGACAGGCTCAGTGACCACCAACTGGGTCAGACAGGTCAGAGAGAGAGAGAGACAGGCTCAGTGACCACCAACTGGGTCAGACAGACAGGTCAGAGAGAGAGAGACAGGCTCAGTGACCACCAACTGGGTCAGACAGACAGGTCAGAGAGAGAGAGACAGGCTCAGTGACCACCAACTGGGTCAGACAGACAGGTCAGAGAGAGAGAGAGACAGGCTCAGTGACCACCAACTGGGTCAGACAGGTCAGAGAGAGAGAGAGACAGGCTCAGTGACCACCAACCGGGTCAGACAGACAGGTCAGAGAGAGAGAGAGACAGGCTCAGTGACCACCAACTGGGTCAGACAGACAGGTCAGAGAGAGAGAGAGACAGGCTCAGTGACCACCAACTGGGTCAAACAGAGATACACTTCCTCCTCAACTTGCCAAAGTTAACACCAGAAGAGAAGCTGGTGGTTCTCCTAGGAGAGGGGACAGCAGCTGCACTGACAGCTAAACATGTATCAGCCTGAGGGACTCATCACCTCTTTAGGATCCCAAAATAACAGATTTGTTTAGTATTGTATAGTAATTATATTATACAAAAACTGTAACTGTTGTGTAAAGTAATTGTTTTGTAATATAGTGTGATGTATCGCGATCAGTAAAGTATAGTATATATGTGACACCTATATATTTAAAGTGCCCATATTGTGAAAAAAACACTTTTTCTGGGATTTGGGGAGTTATTTTGTGTCTCTGGTGCTTCATACAAACTTTGAAAACAACCCTCCATGCTGTTCTGAGTTCCTGAATGTGTCCTGCCTTCAGTCTCCGGGTCAGCTGTTCAACATCTGCAGCTGGCTAACCACGAGCTGGCTAACCGCGAGCTGGCTAACTGCAACTGTTAGCTCATAATGCTAACGCTAGCATGCTACCTCGTTCTCAATAGCAAAGCACTGCTACAACACACACCAGTTCACCATAATCTACTAAAGAACTACTTCCATGTGCGTCCTCATTTAGAAGAAGTCTCCCAGCTAATCCTGCCTTGTAACTGACTGAAGTTGTAGAAACAGCCTTTCTTTTACTGTCTATGGAGCTAGCTAGCTGACATGATCTACATCTGAGCTACTGAGCATGTGTAATCAAAGATAGTACTGAAGAAGAAAAGAGGTCTCACTCTGTAGCTAAAACAGAGACCAGCTGAAAAGAGGATCTGCAGCAGTGAGAGCTGGGCAGTACAACAACAATATGGTGTTTTTTGATAATTAAACCATGTAAACCTATTCTGGTACAACCTTAAAATACAGTTATGAACTTGAAAATGAGCAGAATATGGGTGCTTTAATATGTGACATGTAGGCTATGAAAATCTGTACATTGCTTTGAGAGAGAGAGAGAGAGAGAGAGAGAGAGAGAGAGAGAGAGAGAGAGAGAGTGTTTCCATACATGTTACTCTCCTTTGGTGTCTCTGATATGTTTTAACATGAAGGCCAGGAATCCCCAAACACATTTTTGTGAGAGCTGCATATCCCAAGCCTAACTCATCCACTAACAGCACCATTCGCACAATCACATCAAACGCTACATCGTTCCTGGATACGTCTTGAAGCTGC
>NC_135865.1:30213634-30251134 GCF_031162955.1 Sander vitreus
TGTATTTAAACATCCAAATGGATGGTGTTAAGTTTAGTTAAACCTTCAAAGTAAACAAAGATATTGCCTGTGCCCAGATATCTCATTACATACAAATTGTGTCGAGTTTACTTTTCTCCATGGCCTTGGCAGGGTGAACAGCTCAGTCTTATCGTACAGCTGCTACATCTCTCGTCATCTATGGAGGCACAAAAGTTGAAGTATTCCTCTGCCTGGAGAGGTTATGAGGTTATGTTGGTCACTGGCCTGAATGAGACCTGGGTACCACTGTCTCAATTTACATCATTCATGAACTGGAAATTCCTCCAGATTCATCAGCAAACCAACATGTACGTCTCTATGAACATGTTTTAAAAAATCCTTTCATCAGCCATCTTCTGGTGATGTTCAGCATAGAAATTTCATTAATAATAAAACCTTCTTTTTTTTGTGGCTAGGTTGGGTCAGTGGGTAGAGCAGGCGCACATATACTTGGAGGTTTATGCATTGACGCAGAGGTCCAGGGTTTGAATCATGTGACGATTTCCTGCATGTCTTCTCTCTCTCTCTCTCTCTCTCTCTCTCTCTCTCTCTCTCTCCCCCTCTTACCTAGCTGTCCTGTCAAATAAATAAAGGCGGAAAAGCCCCCAAAAAAATTCTTTAAAAAAAAAACTTGTTGCCCAAGTTCTATGTGAGAATTGTGATGACTCAGAACCTGCTTCCTTGTCCCTGTGTACTGTACAGCCAATAGAGAAGTCAGCTGGAAAAGTCAGCTATAAACTATAGAAATAAAATGATCAATAATCCATTTTATTTTGTGTTACAAACAGCTGGTCGAAATGGCAGAGGATTAGACGAAGCCTCAACGACCCTTCGAAAGCACAATAACGTTATATGGTGAAGCGAGACTGAAGAATAAAGTGTTAGAACAAAACCATGAATCAGAGAAATAAAACGTGTTTTCGCCGTTTCATCACTAGAAATGTAACTGTTGCAAGCATTTTAATATCACTAGCGTTATCCACATTCATATTTAGACAAAACAAATGATATATTTAGCTACAAAAAGCCTGGAAGTCGGAAGTTATACCGGAAGTACAAAGAGACGTTGTTATGGAGAGCAGACCGGCTCGTTGCAAGTTTCAACTCGTCCCGTCATGAAGATTTGGTCTGAAATGGGCTTAAAACCTAGTTCAGACCGGCGAGAGTATAGTGATTGTCTGGGTCCGCTGACACAGGTAAGAGTGGTCGTGCAGTTTTTTATTTTTTTATTGTTATTATATTTTTGAACATACAGAACAGACAAACACAATTGAACAAGAACAACAACCCTCTCCCCCCCACCCTCTGCGGTCTCGAGGAAACAAAAAAACAAAAACAGGAATCAGGAATCATACCTTGCCTAGTCGCTCTCCTCTAATTCTTGTATGCTGAGGTCATTAGGTCTGATATTTGTGCTGCTGCACCTTTCCATAGGTCTATAGTCGATGACTTGGCTTTGTTAATCCTTGCTGTAGAGAGCTCAAGCATAACTATGTCCAGAAAATACACCAACCACTGTTTTATACACCAGCCAGTGCTGAGCTATCATTTTCTTGGTAGCGTTTGAGCCAGCTAGCCAAACTTTCTTCTGTCTCCCAAGTAGGTGTAATTTAGAGTCATCATTACGTAACAAAACAATCGGGTCAGTAGGAATTCGACATCCTGTCACATCACGTATTATTGATGTTGTTTTATTCCAGAACTCATGAACCTGTTCACACTCCCAGACCATGTGCAGGAAAAAATCTTTTTGTTTGTTCAGGTTGGCAGAACGTGCAATAGGTAGTAGGAATGGCTTTAGAGACATATCTCTTCTGAGGAGTCCAATATGTGTTGTGGTTGTGAATTTATAATAACTGTGCCATTAATGTGCAAAGCACTTTGTGGGAAAAGCGAGTGTTTTGCTGAAGATTCAAGGATTCTTCTGGAAATGCCAATCATTCCCTCCCAAGAGCCTCCCATATAAGAGACATGTGGCGTGTTGAAATCCCAGCTGCAACCCTGCTCACTGAGGTACCTCTGCAAGGTTTTCTCCATCCCAAGCTCCTTGCAAACTCCAACAAAGTTAGTTCATAATCAGATCTGAGCTGTTTTGCAGGGCCTCGGCGAAGAAGCACCTGTGAGCATTTATGCAGCTGGGACGTGTCCACAGACTCAGTGATCTCCATTTGTACAGCTCCCGAAACTCATGCAGCTTAACATGATGGCCCACCTCTTGCTCTCTGCCTGTGAACCCTATCTTGTCATGTGAACCAGGAATGTACTCTTCTCACTAAAGAGGTAAAGGTGGAGAAGCATTGGAAGCAGTCAGAGGTAAGTACTGTTCTCCCAAGTAAGTAGCACAGGTTTGTACTTGTGGTTGGATATTCATGTTTGTCACCAGGTATGTTTTCACTGTATATCGTATTGCTTTGTATTGTTAAAGCCAATTTGTAATGCCCTTTTTGTAATCCTGTTTGGGAGAGAAGCTGCTGAGAGAGATAGAGAGATGGCAGGCTTTTCTGATTAATAACGAGGTCCTGTTTGTTCGTGCTTGTCACCAGAGAGAATAGATGGATATCATCATTAAGAGATCCTGTGTCACGGTGTGGTTAATAAAATAAACACAACGCAGAAGTCCACATGTTAAACACACATTGTTCATTGCATCCAGACACCGTCATAGACCACTGACCTTAACTTTTACACCCTGTTAAATATTGGTTCAATATCAAGTCTTTACCTGCATCATTACATGAACGGTCAATCATGGCTAAGACCACTCCCCTTTCTAAGGTATATAAGTGACTTTCTTTTCCCTCCAAACCAAACCAGACAGAAAAAAGATTATTGATGTGAGTATAATGGAGGTTTTCACATTGTATTGTTATCATTATCACTAAAAGATTTGCCTGAAAGTTTGATATATTTTGTTTATGCTAGATTGCAGAGTTTATTCCTGTTGAGTAAAGATAAAATTAAGTGCAGATTGTGGATGCATTAATGATGTAAATCAGGTGAAGTTTAACCTAATTTGTTATTATTGAGTGTTTAATGCTATTCAGATCTGTGACATTTTCTTTCAGTGACAGTCATCAGCTTGTTCTCCTCTGTGTCAGCCAATCACCATCTCAGCAAAGGTATTTATATTTCAATTTATTATCACAATTTCATCTATTTTTACTTTTAATAATAACTAATCCTATCTTTATTGTGAGGACATTTTTGGGGGGATGGAATGAGTCCCGAGAATCGGCCCAGTGGGGGTGGTATTACATTCACTTTACCACATCGTTGTGACAAACAAAGAGAGCAGAGCCAGAAGGTAAAGCTCTCAATCTACTGGGTCTGTTTCCTTTCCCTACCCTCACCTATGGTCATAAAGGCTGGGTCATGACTGAAAGAACGAGATCAGAGGTACAAGTGACCGAAATGGGTTTCCTCAGGAAGGGTGGCTGGCGTCTCCCTTAGAGATAGGGTGAGAAGCTCAGTCATCCATGAGGAACTCAGAGTAGAACCGCTACTCCTTGGTGTCTGGTATCGATGCCTTCTGGACACCTCCCTAGGGAGGTGTTCCAGGCAAGTCCAGCTGGGAGGAGGCCTCGGGGAAGACCCAGGACTAGGTGGAGGGATTATATCTACAACCTGGCCTGGGAAGGCCTCGGGATCCCCCAGCTGGTTAATGTGGCTCGGGAAAGGGAAGATTGTGGTCCCCTGCTGGAGCTGCTGCCCCTGCGACCCGACCCCGGATAAGCGGATGCCGATGCAATCTATCAAATATAAACCATATATATATATATATATATATATATATATATATATATATATATATATATATATATATATATATATCATATAATACACTTATAACTAGCAGGATACTTTACTTTGATAAATGGCTCATTAATGATCAATTTCAGTCATTCATTGTCTGACATTATTTCTTTGTCTGCAGTTTGTTGACTTTGTTTAACGTCTTTCCACAGATGGCATCAGTCTTTCCATTTGCCTTGTTGCTCTGTTTGTCCAGCGGACTGTTGACTGCATATGTAAGTACACTCTTAAGAAATGAATCACTAAAATAACAGAAAAAGATCTGGCAACTCATTAACCAGATTTTGTCCCGTCATTAAAAACAATTATTTGGTGTTTAGCTACAGTATAAATACATTTTCTGTTATTATAACAGAGTTTAATAAACAGTTTTCAATCTTCTCTTTTGAGTAAATGTCGGCCCTGTTCAGCAGATGTTATTGCACATATAGATACAAATGCTCGTATGATGATACTAATTACTCATGTTTTTTTAAATTCCTGGTTGTGCTGTTTGCAGCACATCAAAGTCAACTGCAAATAGTTCATTGTTAAAAATGCTGCTGATAAGTCTCAGTTTTCTATTTTCATCAATAATAGTTGCACTTCATAAATGTGCATTAAAAATTGTGAGCTGCTAAAACCTGTGCAACAGGGACCGTATTTGTATAAAAATCTAAAGCTGCTCTTAACTGCCTGAGTTAGATGGTGATTAACACTAAACAGTAGAAAATCAGTCCTGTCTCTCCAACCATTAATGCTATTGGCTGTTAAAGTCTTGTATAACGTATAATAAATTGACAATTTTGTGATCATAGTGTTGTGAAAATAAAACCTGCTGCCCAGGTCAGAACAGTATTGACTTGTTGGGTTGCTCTGATTGTAGTCTTGCATTGCCTGCTCTATCTCAACAGCGCTGCGGAGGAACTATGCCGTAAATGATCAGTTGACCGATATAGACTAGTCTGAATGTTTTTGACGTGTTTGTTCATACAGGGTGCAGCTTCCTGTCCTCCTGGTTGGACTCAGTTCGGCTCTCGCTGTTTTGCTTTCTACATCCAGACAAAGACCTGGAGTGATGCAGAGGTACAGCAGTTCCATCTATCATAACACATGTATACTAAATACCAATGTACTTTAATACTTTACTGCAGTAAAACTACTAATACCACATAATTAGAAAAAAGATCATACATGCCCATGACATGAACACCCGTTAATACCAATGATACTTACATACTTTTTCTTAAGTAACATTTTTTAATGCGGGACTTTTACTGTAACAGAGTATTTTTTACAGTGTGGTATTAGCACTTTTACTGCAGTAAAGGATCTGAATACTTTTTTCCACACCATTGATTAAAACTATTAAAATGTACCCTGTGACTGTAAAACTGTTAATAATGTGATTATGTTTTGATTTTTCTTGACATTTTAAACTGATGATATTGTCTCCATTAGACCTTCTGCCAGATCGCTGGTGGGAATCTGGCTTCCATCCAATCAGCTGAGGAACATGCATTCCTCAAAGACTTCATTAACCAAGTGACCGGTACACAGAGAACGTCCTGGATCGGAGGCTTTGACGCAGTGAAGGTAAGACTTTTATCATCACACAGGAAGTGATGTCGCTCATCTCTCAGCATGTTCTTATGAACCACTCGTACATATAGCTGTGAAAAGTAAATCACTGTAATCTATATGTATTTCACATATTTATTACTGTCAGCAGCACATTGACTGCTGCTGTATGAGAGCGTGAAGAGCCTCGTAAGGAGGAGGTCAGGGGGATGTTTGGCTCCTAAAACCCAGGAATTTCAAGCCGGGTAGCAGAGTTCACGTCCTGAAGAAGTTAAGAAGAAAACAAAAGACTTTCACCCAGGAAACAGGTGTTCATGTCCTGGAGTGTTTTAATCCAACCACGTTTTTTTTTCCAATCTTAACTAGTCGTTTTGGTGTCTAAACATACAGTGGTGTGAAAAAGTGTTTGCCCCCCTTCCTCATTTCCTGTTCCTTTGCATGTTTGTCACACTTAAGTGTTTCGGAACATCAAACCAATTTAAACAAAAGTCAAGGACAACACAAGTAAACACAAAATGCAATTTGTAAATGAAGGTGTTAATTATTAAAGGTGAAAAAAAAATCCAAACCATCATGGCCCTGTGTGAAAAAGTGATTGCCCCCCTAAACCTAATAACTGGTTGGGCCACCCTTAGCAGCAACAACTGCAACCAAGCGTTTGCGATAACGTGCAATGAGGCTTTTACAGCGTCCTGGAGGAATTTTTGGCCCACTCATCTTTGCAGAATTGTCCTAATTCAGTTACATTAGAGGGTTTTCGAGCATGAACGGCCTTTTTAAGGTCATACCACAACATCTCAATAGGATTCAGGTCAGGACTTTGGCTAGGCCACTCCAAAGTCTTCATTTTGTTTTTCTTCAGCCATTCGGTGGTGGACTTGCTGGTGTGTTTAGGATCATTGTCCTGCTGCAGAACCCAAGTTCGTTTCAGCTTGAGTACACGAACAGATGGTCGGACATTCTCCTTCAGGATCTCTTGGTAGACAGCAGAATTCATAGTTCCTTTTATCACGGCAAGTCTTCCAGGTCCTGAAGCAGCAAAACAGCCCCAGACCATCACACTACCACCACCATATTTTACAGTTGGTATAATGTTCTTTTTATGAAATGCAGTGTTCCTTCTACGCCAGATATACTTGGACACACACCTTCCAAAGAGTTCCACTTTTGTCTCATCGGTCCACAGAATGTTGTCCCAAAAGTCTTGGGGATCATCAAGATGTGTTCTGGAGAAATTGAGACGAGCTTTGATGTTCTTTTTGCTCAGCAGTGGTTTTCTCCTTGGAACTCTGCCATGCAGGCCATTTTTTGCCCAGTCTTTTCCTGATGGTGGAGGCATGAGCGCTGACCTTAACTGAGGCAAGTGAGGCCTGCAGTTCTTTGGACGTTGTTGTGGGGTCTTTTGTGACCTCTTGGATGAGTCGTCGCTGCGCTCTTGGGGTAATTTTGGGCGGCCGGCCACTCCTGGGAAGGTTCACCACTGTTCCATGTCTTCGCCATTTGTGGATAATGGCTCTCACTGTGGTTCGCTGGATTCCCAAAGCTTTGGAAATGGCTTTATAACCCTTTCCAGACTGATAGATCTCAATTACTTTCTTTCTCAATTGTTCCTGAATTTCTTTGGGACTCGGCATGATGTGTAGCTTTTAAGGATCTTCTGGTGGACCTTACTGTGTCAAGCAGCTCCTATTTAAGTGATGCCTTGATTGTGAACAGGTGTGGCAATAATCAGGCCTGGGTGTGGCTAGAGAAATTGAACTCAGGTGTGGACAACCACAGTTATAGTATGTTTTAACAAGGGGGGGCAATCACTTTTTTTCACACAGGGCCATGATGGTTTGGATTTTTTTTCTCCTTTAATAATAAACACTTTCATTTACAAATTGCATTTTGTGTTTACTTGTGTTGTCCTTGACTTTTGTTTAAATTGGTTTGATGTTCCGAAACACTTAAGTGTGACAAAACATGCAAAGGAACAGGAAATGAGGAAGGGGGGCAAACACTTTTTCACACCACTGTAACTGTCGTCGCTGCATGACGCACAGTACCCGGCTCACTGTCACCTTTTCTCAGCTAAATTTAACTGTCATGTGATCGGCAGGCGGTGCATACGTTTTCATCTTACAAACCCCGTTCCTGAGAATGCATTGAGTCTCATGAGTTGTTGTAGAAAATAAGAAGTCTTTTGGACGCAATGAGTATTACAACAACAAGAACTCTTGATTTCACTTTGACTTTAAACCAATCTTTCTCCTCCAGGAGGGTACGTGGATGTGGACTGATGGATCCAAATTCAACTACAAAAGCTGGAATGCGGGAGAGCCTAACAACTGTTGTGGAGGGGAGAACTGTCTTACAATGAACTGGGTTGCAGGTAAAAAAAACATTTAAAACATCTTGTCGTATGTTGCACTTTTAAATATACAAGTTAAATGTAATCAGTTAATTGGTTGTAAGCTCTCTCTACAGCAAACTGGAACGACTGGGTTTGTACCAACCAGGCTGCTTTCGTGTGCTCCAAGAACAGCGTGTAACTCTAACACGCCATCATGATGCCTCTACAGCTCATCTATAATCTCTATCATTGATTCACTTTCAGTTTGTTCAGCAGACAGAAACAGCTCTCTGCTGACAGATGACTCACTTTCACTTGTTGATTATCTGAAGAGTTAGGGAACAGTTCACATTTGGGTTTAAAGTTAGACAGAAACTGGCTCACTGAGCTGGACAAAAACAAATCAGTAATTGGACTTTTAATCTACAGTAAATAACACAAAATGAAATACAGAAAACATTTGAATACTCGCACATCTTTTCCATTTTAGTTTACTGAATATTATCTGTTATAAACAGCGCCCACTCATCTGATAAAATATTAACACACTAATTACATTTCTCTCTGAGAGTTATTGTTCAGATCAATACAACTCTCATGTGTGAACACTAAATATGAAGTTCCCTCGAGCAGACGTTAGCTTAGCTTAGCACAAAGACTGGAAACAGCTAGCCTGACTCCGTCCAAAGGTAAACCTACCAGACATGAGTGGTGATGATCTTTTTATCCAAAATGTCCAGATAGAAAATAAAAGTGTATATTTTGTCGGACCTTTCTGTGATAGAAGAGCAGAATGAAACTGTAATAACACGTCATAATAACTATTAATTATTCATATAGTCCACTGGTTTAATGAACTGGTTACTTTTTATTCTTAAAACTGATGTGTTGTGTTGTTTATTCATCTGATTTCCTTTATTATATAATCAACTAAGCATTCAAAAATAAAAGACATATTGTCACAAAAAACGTGTCTGGTCCTGTTGTTGTTTTCTAAAAGGAACAAATCATTAATATCTACCCTGGGGACTTCAACTCACAACCTTTGGGTCTAAAGAGCTGATCTCAGTGAGGTATTGGTCAGGTGATGAGACAGGTGGCTTCATGACATCAAATAGACAATGTGCAGGACTGCTCCAAAATGTTGATGTTGAAATACTGTCACTAATTTCACTTTGGTATGTCATTTATTTTATTAAGTTGACCCAAGTCAATGGAACTGCAAAGCAAATGCAGGATTTATTTATATATATATATTCATTTTTTATGTTGGAACCCTTCTTTTTTGAATGAAATGTATTCTATATTTCCAGTACTGGAACACATTTTTATCCTCAGCCATATAGTATCAACTCTCAGACAGCTTGAGGCAATCAAAGGTATCAGAATAGCATCAAACTTTACTGAACGGCTGTGGCTGGAAATGGCAAAAGAAGACATTGTGCACATGAAAACCATGCAAAGGAACTACATTAATATTATTCAACATATGGCCTAGCCTCTTACAGAACATATTCACATCTAACTCCCAATGTAATCATGAACATTTTCACAGTTAACTGTAATTTAATGAAACATTATTTTCCCAGTAACTGTAACAGATTACATTTACCTTTATTAACTCCGTTACATGTAACTAGTTACTCCCCAACAGTGTTTAAAAGCCAACAGACAAGACGGTGATGTGTTAGCTCAGGGTGTCCAGCAGAGGGCAGACATGTTGTTTTATAGATCCAGCTGCTGAACC
This sequence comes from Sander vitreus, assembly GCF_031162955.1. Taxonomy (NCBI): domain Eukaryota; kingdom Metazoa; phylum Chordata; class Actinopteri; order Perciformes; family Percidae; genus Sander; species Sander vitreus. Next base: position 30,223,111 of record NC_135865.1, read on the forward strand.
TCTGGATCTGATGATGTTTCTTACTCTCAGTCAAGGGTGTAGGTTTGGTTTCAACATTGATGGGGGGGGGACATTATACCTGGGGGGTCTGGGGGTCGTCCCTCATAAAATATTGTCCGTCAAACTCTTCATTTCCTGCATTCAGGTGAACTTTGATGTATGGTGCAAATGTCTTTATTAATGTAAAGGAAATTATTATTCTCCTTTATTGATCAAAACTTTCTTCATATTCAAAACATCACACGTGTTTCAGGATGTGTTTTTTTTTTTTAGGAATTATGTCCATCTCAACAGCTAATCTGTTAGAGAATGAGACCTTGTTAAAGCCAGAAGCTCCAAAGTTTAAATCTACATAAATCTATCTTTATTTTTTACTTCATGTTCTTTAACTCCCCGATGCTGCAAAGTAGACACAGTTATTGTTTTATGTACATGTTTTGAGCCCCCTCAACGGTTATTTTTTACCTCTTTTAGGGAGTGGGTTCTTTCATATTTTTTGAGGGAGACAAATCTACATATTCTAAACATTGGGGGGGACATACCCCTGCTTCCCCCTGAAATCTACACCTATGTTCTCAGTGGATCAACTCTGTCACATGGCCCACAGCTGGAGACCTCTGATGATCAATAAAACATTATCATCATTATTTATTCATCTTTGTCACACACAGAAACACTTTAAAGGTAAATCTCAGACTGAACCGATGGCGTGACGATGCTCCGAAAACAAGATTATTGTTTTGTGGCTGTCTTTGTATTTTTGTCATTTTGAGTTTGAGGTTATTTTGTGTCTCTTTGCTGTTGTGTTGTGTCTTCATGATTGTTTCTGTCTCTTTGAGCTCTTTTTTGTGTCTTAAGATTAATATGGCTGCACAATACATCGTTTTTTTTATATCGTCATTGCGATATCAACTTGCATATAGAGATAGATAGATGTTTATTGTCATTGTACTATGAAAATCTGTTCAGAAGGACTTCATCAGTGTGCATAAAAATGTAATAAATAGAACAAAGTAAGTCAATACAACACAGACAAAGGAAACTAGAAAAAAATAACCTCAAACTCAAAATGACAAAAATACAAAGACAGCCACAAAACAATAATCTTGTTTTCGGAGCATCGTCACGCCATCGGTTCAGTCTGAGATTTACCTTTAAAGTGTTTCTGTGTGTGACAAAGATGAATAAATAATGATGATAATGTTTTATTGATCATCAGAGGTCTCCAGCTGTGGGCCATGTGACAGAGTTGATCCACTGAGAACATAGGTGTAGATTTCAGGGGGAAGCAGGGGTATGTCCCCCCCAATGTTTAGAATATGTAGATTTGTCTCCCTCAAAAAATATGAAAGAACCCACTCCCTAAAAGAGGTAAAAAATAACCGTTGAGGGGGCTCAAAACATGTACATAAAACAATAACTGTTTCTACTTTGCAGCATCGGAGAGTTAAAGAACAGAAAGTAAAAAATAAAGATAGATTTATGTAGATTTAAACTTTGGAGCTTCTGGCTTTAACAAGGTCTCATTCTCTAACAGATTAGCTGTTGAGATGGACATGATTCCTCAAAAATAACATCCTGAAACACGTGTGATGTTTTGAATATGAAGAAAGTTTTGATCAATAAAGGAGAATAATAATTTCCTTTACATTAATAAAGACATTTGCACCATACATCAAAGTTCACCTGAATGCAGGAAATGAAGAGTTTGACGGACAATATTTTATGAGGGACGACCCCCAGACCCCCCAGGTATAATGTCCCCCCCCCATCAATGTTGAAACCAAACCTACACCCTTGACTGAGAGTCAGAAACATCATCAGATCCAGAGGTTCAGCAGCTGGATCTATAAAACAACATGTCTGCCCTCTGCTGGACACCCTGAGCTAACACATCACCGTCTGTTTGTTGGCTTTTAAACACTGTTGGGGAGTAACTAAGTTACATGTAACGGAGTTAATAAAGGTAAATGTAATCTGTTACAGTTACTGGGGAAAATAATGTTTCATTAAATTACAGTTAACTGTGAAAATGTTCATGATTACATTGGGAGTTAAATGTGAATATGTTCTGTAAGAGGCTAGGCCATATGTTGAATAATATTAATGTAGTTCCTTTGCATGGTTTTCATGTGCACAATGTCTTCTTTTGCCATTTCCAGCCACAGCCGTTCAGTAAAGTTAGATGCTATTCTGATACCTTTGATTGCCTCAAGCTGTCTGAGAGTTGATACTATATGGCTGAGGATAAAAATGTGTTCCAGTACTGGAAATATAGAATACATTTCATTCAAAAATGAAGGGTTCCAACATAACTTACCTTAAACAAATGAATATATATATATAAATAAATCCTGCATTTGCTTTGCAGTTCCATTGACCTGGGTCGACTTCATAAAATAAATAACAGACAAAAGTGAAATTAGTGACAGTATTTCAACATCAACATTTTGGAGCAGTCCTGCACATTGTCTATTTGATGTCATGAAGCCACCTGTCTCATCACCTGGCCAATACCTCACTGAGATCAGCTCTTTAGACCCAAAGGTTGTGAGTTTAAGTCCCCAGGGTAGATATTAATGATTTGTTCCTTTTAGAAAACAACAACAGGACCAGACACGGTTTTTGTGACAATATGTCTTTTATTTTTGAATGCTTAGTTGATTATATAATAAAGGAAATCAGATGAATAAAGAACACAACACATCAGTTTTAAGAATAAAAAGTAACCAGTTCATTAAACCAGTGGACTATATGAATAATTAATAGTTATTATGACGTGTTATTACAGTTTCATTCTCCTCTTGTATCACAGAAAGGTCCGACAAAATATACACTTTTATTTTCTATCTGGACATTTTGGATAAAAAAGATCATCACCACTCATGTCTGGTAGGTTTACCTTTGGACGGAGTCAGGCTAGCTGTTTCCAGTCTTTGTGCTAAGCTAAGCTAACGTCTGCTCGAGGGAACTTCATATTTAGTGTTCACACATGAGAGTTGTATTGATCTGAACAATAACTCTCAGAGAGAAATGTAATTAGTGTGTTAATATTTTATCAGATGAGTGGGCGCTGTTTATAACAGATAATATTCAGTAAACTAAAATGGAAAAGATGTGCCAGTATTCAAATGTTTTCTGTATTTCATTTTGTGTTATTTACTGTAGATTAAAAGTCCAATTACTGATTTGTTTTTGTCCAGCTCAGTGAGCCAGTTTCTGTCTAACTTTAAACCCAAATGTGAACTGTTCCCTAACTCTTCAGAGAATAAACAAGTGAAAGTGAGTCATCTGTCAGCAGAGAGCTGTCTCTGTCTGCTGAACAAACTGAAAGTGAATCAATGATAGAGATTATAGATGGGCTGTAGAGGCATCATGATGGCGTGTTAGAGTTACACGCTGTTCTTGGAGCACACGAAAGCAGCCTGGTTGGTACAAACCCAGTCGTTCCAGTTTGCTGTAGAGAGAGTTTACAACCAATGTAACCGATTACATTTAACTTGTATATTTAAAAGTGCAACATACGACAAGATGTTTTAAATGTTTTTTTTACCTCCAACCCAGTTCATTGTAAGACAGTTCTCCCCTCCACAACAGTTGTTAGGCTCTCCCGCATTCCAGCTTTTGTAGTTGAATTTGGATCCATCAGTCCACATCCACGTACCCTCCTGGAGGAGAAAGATTGGTTTAAAGTCAAAGTGAAATCAAGAGTTCTTGTTGTTGTAATACTCATTGCGTCCAAAAGACTTCTTATTTTCTACAATAACTCATGAGACTCAACGCATTCTCAGGAACGGGTTTGTAAGATGAAAACGTATGCACCGCCTGCCGATCACATGACAGTTAAATTTAGCTGAGAAAAGGTGACAGTGAGCCGGGTACTGTGCGTCATGCAGCGACGACAGTTACAGTGGTGTGAAAAAGTGTTTGCCCCCCTTCCTCATTTCCTGTTCCTTTGCATGTTTTGTCACACTTAAGTGTTTCGGAACATCAAACCAATTTAAACAAAAGTCAAGGACAACACAAGTAAACACAAAATGCAATTTGTAAATGAAAGTGTTTATTATTAAAGGAGAAAAAAAATCCAAACCATCATGGCCCTGTGTGAAAAAAGTGATTGCCCCCCTTGTTAAAACATACTATAACTGTGGTTGTCCACACCTGAGTTCAATTTCTCTAGCCACACCCAGGCCTGATTATTGCCACACCTGTTCACAATCAAGGCATCACTTAAATAGGAGCTGCTTGACACAGTAAGGTCCACCAGAAGATCCTTAAAAGCTACACATCATGCCGAGTCCCAAAGAAATTCAGGAACAATTGAGAAAGAAAGTAATTGAGATCTATCAGTCTGGAAAGGGTTATAAAGCCATTTCCAAAGCTTTGGGAATCCAGCGAACCACAGTGAGAGCCATTATCCACAAATGGCGAAGACATGGAACAGTGGTGAACCTTCCCAGGAGTGGCCGGCCGCCCAAAATTACCCCAAGAGCGCAGCGACGACTCATCCAAGAGGTCACAAAAGACCCCACAACAACGTCCAAAGAACTGCAGGCCTCACTTGCCTCAGTTAAGGTCAGCGTTCATGCCTCCACCATCAGGAAAAGACTGGGCAAAAATGGCCTGCATGGCAGAGTTCCAAGGAGAAAACCACTGCTGAGCAAAAAGAACATCAAAGCTCGTCTCAATTTCTCCAGAACACATCTTGATGATCCCCAAGACTTTTGGGACAACATTCTGTGGACCGATGAGACAAAAGTGGAACTCTTTGGAAGGTGTGTGTCCAAGTATATCTGGCGTAGAAGGAACACTGCATTTCATAAAAAGAACATTATACCAACTGTAAAATATGGTGGTGGTAGTGTGATGGTCTGGGGCTGTTTTGCTGCTTCAGGACCTGGAAGACTTGCCGTGATAAAAGGAACTATGAATTCTGCTGTCTACCAAGAGATCCTGAAGGAGAATGTCCGACCATCTGTTCGTGTACTCAAGCTGAAACGAACTTGGGTTCTGCAGCAGGACAATGATCCTAAACACACCAGCAAGTCCACCACCGAATGGCTGAAGAAAAAACAAAATGAAGACTTTGGAGTGGCCTAGCCAAAGTCCTGACCTGAATCCTATTGAGATGTTGTGGTATGACCTTAAAAAAGGCCGTTCATGCTCGAAAACCCTCTAATGTAACTGAATTAGGACAATTCTGCAAAGATGAGTGGGCCAAAAATTCCTCCAGGACGCTGTAAAAGCCTCATTGCACGTTATCGCAAACGCTTGGTTGCAGTTGTTGCTGCTAAGGGTGGCCCAACCAGTTATTAGGTTTAGGGGGGCAATCACTTTTTCACACAGGGCCATGATGGTTTGGATTTTTTTTCACCTTTAATAATTAACACCTTCATTTACAAATTGCATTTTGTGTTTACTTGTGTTGTCCTTGACTTTTGTTTAAATTGGTTTGATGTTCCGAAACACTTAAGTGTGACAAACATGCAAAGGAACAGGAAATGAGGAAGGGGGCAAACACTTTTTCACACCACTGTATGTTTAGACACCAAAACGACTAGTTAAGATTGGAAAAAAAAAACCGTGGTTGGATTAAAACACTCCAGTACATGAACACCTGTTTCCTGGGTGAAAGTCTTTTGTTTTTATTCTTAACTTCTTCAGGACATGAACTCTGCTACCCGGCTTGAAATTCCTGGGTTTTAGGAGCCAAACATCCCCCTGACCTCCTCCTTACGAGGCTCTTCACGCTCTCATACAGCAGCAGTCAATGTGCTGCTGACAGTAATAAATATGTGAAATACATATAGATTACAGTGATTTACTTTTCACAGCTATATGTACGAGTGGTTCATAAGAACATGCTGAGAGATGAGCGACATCACTTCCTGTGTGATGATAAAAGTCTTACCTTCACTGCGTCAAAGCCTCCGATCCAGGACGTTCTCTGTGTACCGGTCACTTGGTTAATGAAGTCTTTGAGGAATGCATGTTCCTCAGCTGATTGGATGGAAGCCAGATTCCCACCAGCGATCTGGCAGAAGGTCTAATGGAGACAATATCATCAGTTTAAAATGTCAAGAAAATCAAAACATAATCACATTATTAACAGTTTTACAGTCACAGGGTACATTTTAATAGTTTTAATCAATGGTGTGGAAAAAGTATTCAGATCCTTTACTGCAGTAAAAGTGCTAATACCACACTGTAAAAATACTCTGTTACAGTAAAAGTCCCGCATTAAAAATGTTACTTAAGAAAAAGTATGTAAGTATCATTGGTATTAACGGGTGTTCATGTCATGGGCATGTATGATCTTTTTTCTAATTATGTGGTATTAGTAGTTTTACTGCAGTAAAGTATTAGAGTACATTGGTATTTAGTATACATGTGTTATGATAGATTGAACTACTGTACCTCTGCATCGATCCAGGTCTTTGTCTGGATGTAGAAAGCAAAACAGCGAGAGCCGAACTGAGTCCAACCAGGAGGACAGGAAGCTGCACCCTGTATGAACAAACAAGCCAAAAACAATCAGACTACTCTATATCGGTCAACTGTTCATTTACGGCATAGTTCCTCCGCAGCGCTGTTGAGATAGAGCAGGCAATGCAAGACTACAATCAGAGCAACCCAACAAGTCAATACTGTTCTGACCTGGGCAGCAGGTTTTATTTTCACAACACTATGATCACAAAATTGTCAATTTATTATACGTTATACAAGACTTTAACAGCCAATAGCATTAATGGTTGGAGAGACAGGACTGATTTTCTACTGTTTAGTGTTAATCACCATCTAACTCAGGCAGTTAAGAGCAGCTTTAGATTTTTATACAAATACGGTCCCTGTTGCACAGGTTTTAGCAGCTCACAATTTTTAATGCACATTTATGAAGTGCAACTATTATTGATGAAAATAGAAAACTGAGACTTATCAGCAGCATTTTTAACAATGAACTATTTGCAGTTGACTTTGATGTGCTGCAAACAGCACAACCAGGAATTTAAAAAAACATGAGTAATTAGTATGATCATACGAGCATTTGTATCTATTTGTGCAATAACATCTGCTGAACAGGGCCGACATTTACTCAAAAGAGAAGATTCAAAACTGTTTATTAAAATCTGTTATAATAACAGAAAATGTATTTATACTGTAGCTAAACACCAAATAAGTGTTTTTAATGACGGGACAAAATCTGGTTAATGAGTTGCCAGATCTTTTTCTGTTATTTTAGTGATTCATTTCTTAAGAGTGTACTTACATATGCAGTCAACAGTCCGCTGGACAAACAGAGCAACAAGGCAAATGGAAAGACTGATGCCATCTGTGGAAAGACGTTAAACAAAGTCAACAAACTGCAGACAAAGAAATAATGTCAGACAATGAATGACTGAAATTGATCATTAATGAGCCATTTATCAAAGTAAAGTATCCTGCTAGTTATAAGTGTATTATATATATATATATATATATATATGTATATATATATATATATATATATATGATATATATATATATGGTTTATATTTGATAGATTGCATCGGCATCCGCTTATCCGGGGTCGGGTCGCAGGGGCAGCAGCTCCAGCAGGGGACCACAATCTTCCCTTTCCCGAGCCACATTAACCAGCTGGGGGATCCCGAGGCCTTCCCAGGCCAGGTTGTAGATATAATCCCTCCACCTAGTCCTGGGTCGTCCCCGAGGCCTCCTCCCAGCTGGACTTGCCTGGAACACCTCCCTAGGGAGGTGTCCAGAAGGCATCGATACCAGACACCAAGGAGTAGCGGTTCTACTCTGAGTTCCTCATGGATGACTGAGCTTCTCACCCTATCTCTAAGGGAGACGCCAGCCACCTTCCTGAGGAAACCCATTTCGGTCACTTGTACCTCTGATCTCGTTCTTTCAGTCATGACCCAGCCTTTATGACCATAGGTGAGGGTAGGAAAGGAAACAGACCGGTAGATTGAGAGCTTTACCTTCTGGCTCTGCTCTCTTTGTTTGTCACAACGATGTGGTAAAGTGAATGTAATACCACCCCCACTGGGCCGATTCTCGGGACTCATTCCATCCCCCCAAAATGTCCTCACAATAAAGATAGGATTAGTTATTATTAAAAGTAAAAATAGATGAAATTGTGATAATAAATTGAAATATAAATACCTTTGCTGAGGTGGTGATTGGCTGACACAGAGGAGAACAAGCTGATGACTGTCACTGAAAGAAAATGTCACAGATCTGAATAGCATTAAACACTCAATAATAAAAAATTAGGTCAAACTTCACCTGATGTACATCATTAATGCATCCACAATCTGTACTAAATTTTATATTTACTCAACAGGAATAAACTCTGCAATCTAGCATAAAGAATATATCAAACTTTCAGGCAAATCTTTTAGTGATAATGATAACAATACAATGTGAAAACCTCCATTATACTCACATCAATAATCTTTGTTCTGTCTGGTTTGGTTTGGAGGGAAAAGACAGTCACAGGCCCTTATATACCTTAGAGGGGAGTGGTCTTAGTCATGATTGTAGGTACAGACTTGATATTGAACCAATATTTAACAGGGTGTGAAAGTCATGGTCAGTGGTCTATGACGGTGTCTGGATGCAATGAACAATGTCTGTGTAATCGGTGGACTTCTGCATTGTGTTTATTTTATTAACCACACCGTGACACACGATCTCTTAATGATGATATACATTCTCTCTGGTGACAAACACAAATAAACATGACCTCGTTATTGATCAGAACAGCCTGCTCAAGCTTCTCTCCCAAATGGGATTACAAAAAGGGCATTAACAATTGGCTTTAACAATATAAAGCAATACAATTTACAGTGAAAACATACCTGGTGACAAACATGAATATCCGACCACAAGTACAAACCTGTGCTACTTACCTGGGAGAACAGTACTTACCTCTGACCGCTTCCAACGCTTCTCCACCTTTACCTCTTTAGTGAGAAGAGTACATTCCTGGTTCACATGACAAGATAGGGTTCACAGGCAGAGAGCAAGAGGTGGGCCATCATGTTAAGCTGCATGAGTTTGGGAGCTGTACAAATGGAGATCACTGAGTCTGTGGACACGTCCAGCTGCATAAATGCTCACAGGTGCTTCTTCGCCGAGGCCCTGCAAAACAGCTCAGATCTGATTGCGGAACTAACTTTGTTGGAGTTTGCAAGGAGCTTGGGATGGAGAAAACCTTGCAGAGGTACCTCAGTGAGCAGGGTTGCAGCTGGGATTTCAACACGCCACATGTCTCTTATATGGGAGGCTCTTGGGAGGGAATGATTGGCATTTCCAGAAGAATCCTTGAATCTTCAGCAAAACACTCGCTTTTCCCACAAAGTGCTTTGCACATTAATGGCACAGTTATTATAAATTCACAACCACAACACATATTGGACTCCTCAGAAGAGATATGTCTCTAAAGCCATTCCTACTACCTATTGCACGTTCTGCCAACCTGAACAAACAAAAAGATTTTTCCTGCACATGGTCTGGGAGTGTGAACAGGTTCATGAGTTCTGGAATAAAACAACATCAATAATACGTGATGTGACAGGATGTCGAATTCCTACTGACCCGATTGTTTTGTTACGTAATGATGACTCTAAATTACACCTACTTGGGAGACAGAAGAAAGTTTGGCTAGCTGGCTCAAACGCTACCAAGAAAATGATAGCTCAGCACTGGCTGGTGTATAAAACAGTGGTTGGTGTATTTTCTGGACATAGTTATGCTTGAGCTCTCTACAGCAAGGATTAACAAAGCCAAGTCATCGACTATAGACCTATGGAAAGGTGCAGCAGCACAAATATCAGACCTAATGACCTCAGCATACAAGAATTAGAGGAGAGCAACTAGGCAAGGTGTGATTCCTGATTCCTGTTTTTGTTTTTTGTTTCCTCGAGACCGCAGAGGGTGGGGGGGGGGGAGAGGGTTGTTGTTCTTGTTCAATTGTGTTTGTCTGTTCTGTATGTTCAAAAATATAATAACAATAAAAAAAATTTTAAAAAACTGCACGACCACTCTTACCTGTGTCAGCGGACCCAGACAATCACTATACTCTCGCCGGTCTGAACTAGGTTTTAAGCCCATTTCAGACCAAATCTTCATGACGGGACGAGTTGAAACTTGCAACTTCTTGCAACGAGCCGGTCTGCTCTCCATAACAACGTCTCTTTGTACTTCCGGTATAACTTCCGACTTCCAGGCTTTTTGTAGCTAAATATATCATTTGTTTTGTCTAAATATGAATGTGGATAACGCTAGTGATATTAAAATGCTTGCTACAGTTGCATTTCTAGTGATGAAACGGCGAAATCATGTTTTATTTCTCTGATTCATGGCTTTGTTCTAACGCCGCTGGGCGCTCCCTCTCTTCAGTCTCGCTTCACCATATAACGTTACCGTGCTTTCGAAGGGTCGTTGAGGCTTCGTCTAATCCTCTGCCATTTCGACCAGCTGTTTGTAACACAAAATAAAATGGATTATGGATAATTTTATTTCTATAGTTTATAGCTGACTTTACCAGCTGACTTCTCTATTGGCTGTACAGTACACAGGGACAAGGAAGCAGGTTCTGAGTCATCACAATTCTCACATTTTTTTGGGCTTTTCCACCTTTATTTATTTGACAGGACAGCTAGGTGAGAGAGAGAGGGGTAAGACATGCAGGAAATCGTCACAGGATTCGAACCCTGGACCTCTGCGTCAATGCATAAACCTCCAAGTATATGTGCACCTGCTCTACCCACTGACCCAACCTAGCCACAAAAAAAGAAGGTTTTATTATTAATGAAATTTCTATGCTGAACATCACCAGAAGATGGCTGATGAAAGGATTTTTTAAAGCATGTTCATAGAGACGTACATGTAGGCTTGCTGATGAATCTGGAGGAATTTCCAGTTCATGAATGATGTAAATTGAGACAGTGGTACCCAGGTCTCATTCAGGCCAGTGACCAACATAACCTCATAACCTCTCCAGGCAGAGGAATACTTCAATTTTGTGCCTCCATAGATGACGAGAGATTTAGCAGCTGTATGATAAGACAGAGCTGTTCACCCTGCCAAGGCCATGGAGAAAAGCAAACTCGACACAATTTGTATGTAATGAGATATCTGGGCACAGGCAATATCTTTGTTTACTTTGAAGGTTTAACTAAACTTAACGCCATCCATTTGGATGTTTAAATACACCTTCAAGAAGACAGGAACTTCAGAGAGTTGGGATGGCACCCACTCTGTACTGTGTGATCCTAAATCCTCCCAAAGTCTCCCAAAAACTTTCACATATGTGAAATGACTTGTGCTGCTCCTGAGTTTTTCCTTAAGAATATTCACCATAACCAGAGTCAGTATGTAAACACATACAGGGGAACAAGGAAACAAAGACAAGAAAACTTTGCTACGACACAGTCACAGTCTGTGCTTTTACAAAACAAACTTGTCCTCAATGTGAGTTTAGTTTGGCATGTTCAAACACGCCAACAGGAATATCATATCTGTGATGGTGTGTTTAAACAGATAAAACTCACATGCATACCTGCTGAACACATGACTGGTTCGAGTGGTTTGCCAACTGAGGGGAGGGAAGATGGATTCTACACACATAGACAATGATAAAGGAAGCATTTTGAGGGTTTTGGGGGGATGGGTCAAATAACACAGGACTTTCACCCAGGAGACCAGGGTTCGTGTCCTGTTCTTGTCCCGTTTGTCACTGAAACGTACATTTAGTAACCCCACCCACTGCTTAAATACAATAAACTACTTGTTGAATTTAAAAAAAAGGAAAGGAAATCATTTACAACTTTCTTTTATTGAAAAAATTGAACATTGAATTGAAAATATGAAAAAAGAACGTTAGTTACATTTTAGAGTGCAGTTTTGTGCTGATATTTTCTTTCGAATAACTAAAAGTGTGTCTTTCACAATGTGTTTATGTTGTTAGACCAGTTTTTCTTACCCACATCATTGCGAGGTGATCCTTCCCCACATAAAGGCTGCCATCCCTGCTGATCTTGATAAACATCAGTTTGCATATCGGACCAACAGATGAACAGATGATGCAGTTACAACAGCTCTCCACTCAGTGATAACACATCTGGAAAATCAGAACACATATGTAAGAATAGTTTGTTGACTTTAGTTCAGCTTTTAGTACAATACTCCCATACAAAATGATCCAAAAACTGAGCGAATTGGGCTTACATCACACATGTACAACACGTCTGAGTTGATTTTAATGCACCATAAGTAGGCATGTGTGCACGTTACTCAGGTTGCATCAGTTGATTGATAGACTCATATAGATATAGGCAATAAAAAAATTATATATAATTCAATTCAATTCAATTTTATTTATAGTGTCAAATCATAACAGGAATTATCTCAGGACACTTTACAGATAGAGTAGGTCTAGACCACACTCTATAATTTACAAGGACCCAACAATTCCAGTGATTCCCCAAGAGCATGCATGAATGAAGTGCGACAGTGGCAAGGAAAAACTCCCTTTTAGGAAGAAACCTCGGACAGACCCAGGCTCTTGGTAGGCGGTGTCTGACAGTGCCGGTTGGGGGTATGATGAACAATGGCAATAATAGTCACAATAAAGATATTGTAATAGTTATAATAGTTCATGGTGTCGTAGAGCACAGCAGGGCGTAGGGCAGGACCACGGCAACAGCTGCCACCATGATGTAGGTGCCATCATGATCCAAGATGATGATGCTGGGCGGAAAAAGATCATAAGGACTCCGGGGAATAATCTCCCTGGAGCTATGTTAGTTACAAGCATTTCTGTGACACAAATACACACAGATGGAAAGAGAGAGAAGAGAGAAGCTCAGTGTGTCCAAGGAGGTACCCCGGTAGTCTAGAACTATAACCGCATAACTAAGAGCTGCAGAGAAGGGGAGATAGGGAGGCTGTGGTCCGTGATTGTGGCTACACACCTTCCCCCGCCGGTCTAGGCTTACGCTGCGACTCATTACTCCCTAAGTATATGTAAGCTTTCTATGGGGAGGAGCAGAGATAGGGTGGGGGTGCGCCATGACTGTGGCTACACACCTTTCCCCCGCCGGTCTAGGCGAACGCTGCAACTCCTCACTCCTACTATAAGCTTTATCGAAGAGGAGAGTTTTAAGTTTACTCTTAAATGTGGTGACGGTGTCTGCCTCCCGAACCCAGACTGGGAGCTGGTTCCACAGGAGAGGATCCTGATAGCTAAATGCTCTTGCTCCCATTCTACTTTTAGAGACTCTAGAAACCACAAGTAACTCTGCATTCTGGGAGCGCCGTGCTCTAGTGGGACAATAAGGTACTATGAGCTCTTCAAGATATGATGGTGCTTGACCATTTAGAGCTTTGTAGGTCAGGAGAAGGATTTTAAATTCAATCCTGGATTTTACAGGAAGCCAATGCAGAGCAGCCAACACAGGAGAAATATGATCTCCCCTCTTAGTTCTTGTCAGAACACGCGCTGCAGCATTCTGGATCAGCTGGAGAGTCCTAAGAGTTTTATTTGGGCATCCTGATAATAGGGAATTACAATAGTCCAGCCTGGAAGTAACAAATGCATGGACGTTTTGAGACAGGATGTTCCTAATTTTGGCAATGTTACGAAGGTGAAAAAAGGCTGTTCTAGAGGTTTTTTTTAGGTGGGCGTTGAAGGATATATCCTGAAAAAAAATAAGTCCTAGATTTCTGACAGTAGTGCTGGAGGCCATGGCAATGCCATCTAGATTAATTATATCTTGGGATAAAGATGTTCGGAGGTGTTTAGGGCCCAGCATAATAACTTCAGTTTTGTTTGAGTTTAACATCAGGACATTGTAGGTCATCCATGATTTGATATCTCTAATGCATACTTGAAGTTTGGCTGACTGGTTTCGTCTGGCTTGATTTATAAGTATAATTGGGTGTCATCCGCATAACAGTGAAAGTTTATTCTAATTCTTTCTAAATCCTGACTGAAAGTCCTCAAATAGACTATTCCTATATAAAAAGTCACATAACTGATTAGCGATTACTTTCTCAAGGATCTTGGAGAGAAAGGGAAGGTTAGATATAGGTCTATAGTTGGCTAAGACCTCAAGATCGAGGGTGAGTTTTTTCAGAAGAGGTTTTATCACAGCTACTTTAAATGATTGCGGTACATGACCTGTTAATAAAGACATATTGATCATATCTAGTAATGAAGTGTTAACCACAGATAATGCTTCTTTAAGTAGCCTCGTTGGGATGGGGTCTAGGAGACAGGTAGATGGCTTTGCTGAAGAGACCTTTAGCATTAATTGTTGAAGGTCTATAGGAAAAAAAGCAGTCTAAGTATATGTCAGGTCCTGTCGTTCTTTCTAGCAGTCCTGCATTCAAAGGTGAACCGTTAGAAGTTAAGGGCAAAAGGTGATGAATTCCATCCCTAATTGTTATAATTTTATCATTAAAGAAACTCATGAAGTCGTCACTGCTCAGAGCTAGAGGAATAGATGGCTCAGTAGAGCTGTGGCTGTCAGTCAGTCAGCCTGGCTACAGTGCTGAAAAGAAACCTTGGGTTGTTCTTATTTTCTTCTATCAACGATGAGTAATAGTCTGATCTAGCATTTCTGAGGGCCTTCCTGTATGTTTTCAGTTTTCAGACTATGTTTTCAGTCTGGCCAATCTAAACGAGATTCTTCCAATTTGGTGGAACACCATTTACTTTCAAGTTTTCGTGAGATTTGTTTTAATTTGTGAGTTTGGGATTTATACCAAGGTGCTAGTTTCCTTTGCTTCATCATCTTCTTTTTGAGGGGAGCAACAGAGTCTAAAGTCGTCCGTAGGCAGGCCATAGCACCATCTACAAAATTATCAATTTATATTAAAGCACGACATTGAGTTAAATGCTGTTGGAATATTTTCCTTAAATTTAGCTATAGCACTGTCAGATAGGCATCTAGTGTGGAAGCTTTTATTTAATTTCGTATAGTCGGGTAGTAAGAATTCAAAAGTTATTGAGAAATGGTCTGATAATAAGGAATTCTGTGGAAATACTATTAAATCTTCAATTTTGATGCCACATGACAGCACAAGGTCGAGGGTGTGGTTAAAACAGTGCGTGGCCTTATGCACACTCTGACTGAAACCAATTGAATCTAGTAGTGAGTTGAAGGCAGTACTAAGGCTACTGCTGTCAACGTCCACATGGATATTAAAATAAAGATCAGTGCATATGATGGAATACTGGCATTAGAATGTGCCTCAGGCCACCAAATGTGGGCTATTACTGCCAAACATATCTCTGGGGAGGCATGCCCCCAGACCCCCCCTCTACACTAAATCAAGCAGGTCTCCCATTTGGGCGAGATGCGGCAGTAAAACACTTTGGAACGGTTTATGGATATATGGGTGTTTCCATCTGGAAGCATCCGCTCCGGGACCCGATACATCTTTTGGTGGACGGGAGAAGGATCTTCCAAGATGATGTCGTGTTTCACCAAAGTGGTGTAACCAGGTTTGTCTTGGAACAAATCTGGAGGAACTACCGCCAATAGCTCCCTCTGCATTTCTGGTGACAGATGAGATAAGTCCACATGGATGCAAGTCTCACCTTGGTCTCCAGGCAAAAACTGATCGGTTTGATCCTCCTCAGACTTTACAGCCCTAACCAAGAGCTGCTGGCTGGATTGCAAAGTTTTTGCTTGCCATTCTTTCAGAAGATTTACATGATAGGTCTGCTTCTTCTTCCGATAGTAGTAGACTTGACTACTGTAACGGTGTCCTTACAGGTCTCCCTAAAAAAATCAATCAGACAGCTGCAGCTGATTCAGAACGCTGCTGCCCGAGTTCTAACTAAGACCAAGAAAGTGGATCACATCACTCCAGTTCTGAAGTCTTTACACTGGCTTCCAGTGCCTCAAAGAATATATTTCAAAATACTTCTGCTGGTTTATAAATCCTTAAATGGCTTATGGCCGAAATATATTTCTGATCTGTTATTGCACTATAAACCACCCAGACCTCTCAGGTGGTCTGGGACAGGTCTGCTTGTTGTCCCCAGAGTCAGAACTAAACAGGGGGAAGCAGCGTTCAGTTTTTAAGCTCCACATATTTGGAACAAACTTCCAGAAAGCTGCAGGTCTGCTGCAACTCTCAGCTCTTTTAAATTAAGACTGAAGACCTTTCTTTCTGATATTGCCTATTCTTAATTTTTATATTGAACTGTTAATTCTCTTCTTGTATTTTATTTTGTATTATATTTGTATTAGTCAATGTTTTTATTTATTTTTAATTTCCTATTTTGCTCTTTGCTTTTTATTGTTTAATGTTTTATGTAAAGCACTTAAAGTTGCCCTGTGCTGAAATGTGCTATATAAATAAAGTTGCCTTGCCATCAATAATTGACATGGACTGCAAGGGGAACTGTTGAACTTTCTGATGACAACTGGCTTAATGTTGGGAACAGGGCCTAGTGAAAAGGAAGAAAGGCAGCCTTTTCACATCTATAATTAAATACACCAAGTTTTATCAAAATATATAATGTCCTCTTGATAAAGACACGATTGGTTATTATTAAAAGTAAAATTAGATGAAATTGTGACAATAAATTGAAATATAAATACCTTTGCTGAGGTGGTGATTGGCTGACAAAGAGGAGAAGAACAAGCTGATGACTGTCACTAAAAGAAAATGTCACAGATCTGAATACTGTTAAAAACTCAATAATAACAAATTAGGTTAAACTCATCTTGATGACTAATGCATCCACAATCTAAACTTACTTTTCTACAATCCAGTATAAACCAAATGTATCAAACTTTCAGGCAAAGCATTGATTGGTAATGATAACAGTACAGGTTGAAATATCCATTATACTCACATCAATACTCCTTGTTCTGCCTCGTTTGGCTTGGAGGAAAAAGAGAGTCACAGGCCCTTATATACCTTGGAAAGGGGAGTGGTCTTAGTCATTGAGTCATTGAGACTCAATGACTTAGACATTAAGTCTGACTAGGTCATTGACTTAGTCAGATTGACAGTCCTGTGTCCAACATGACATCCCCCCGCCCGGGCCAGTAGATCAGGGTTAGGGTTCACTGTGTCAAGGCCATGATACTTCACTCACTCTTTACAAACTTCTAATGTCGATGATTGTCATCATGAATTAGTATTGTGTATTTAGTTTTTTTTTTAAGCAAACATTGATAACTGTTGTGATATGGTTTTGGTATATATGTTAATGTTCTCAAATTATGCAACATGGATAGTTTGCCACAATAGAAGAGAACACATGCTGTTCAGACAAATATCAGATATTCAAAGTAAAATTATTTTTATTTAAACAAGAGCCATCTGGTAACAAGTGTGTTTAATTTTAATTTTTTTTTTTTTTTTAACATGTAACTGCCCAATTGGGGTTGGGCTTAAGGGCCTTGCTCAAGGGCACCTCAGTGGTGGTAATGAGGGAGGAACAAGCGCTGCACCTCATCTTTGTGTTATTTTAGTAACCTGAAAATTTCCCAGCCATGTTTACTGGGCTACATTAAGCATTCATTTTAAAATGATTGTAAATCA
This sequence comes from Sander vitreus, assembly GCF_031162955.1. Classification (NCBI taxonomy): domain Eukaryota; kingdom Metazoa; phylum Chordata; class Actinopteri; order Perciformes; family Percidae; genus Sander; species Sander vitreus. The sequence goes on from NC_135865.1 coordinate 30,240,691, forward strand.
AACTAAACTACGGAAGCTTACTTTGCAGTTAGCTAATGTTAGCTAGTAATGGTGCACCCAGCCAGACTGGAAATGCTGTCCGGCGGGGGCGGAGGGACTGTGACATACGCTAATATTACTAACTAGCTTCCTTCGAAGCACGAGAGTGGGCAAGCTGCTCCGGTCTGGCTGAGTTTGAGTTGCTGCTACCGCTACTGAGGATCCAAAGCTGTTTGGACTCTTTGTGGCGGGTGCCGGCGGTCTTTTGTAACCATTGCTAATTATCATTAAATAGATTTGCAACTAATTTTAGCATCAAATACATACAAATGACTGACTTGTGACTTTGATTGGCACAAACAATATTTCTGGCCCGAACAGACCAGCGACTAGCCAATTAACTTCCCCGACATATTGTTCTACTGGCCCCGGGCCATCGGACCATTGCTTATGTCAAACCCTGCAGTCGAGAACCCGATTTGTCAAATCAAAGAATCTTCAGGGAGACCACGTGGTGCAATAATAGATCTTTATTCAATCGAAATTTCTTCAGAAAAATTACTTCAGAAAAATTACTTCAGAAAAATTACTGACTTTTCTTAAGCATTTGTTTCTTTTACACATAGCCACAAAACAGGCACACACTTCTCATTCAACATGCCAGAAACAACAACTCCATATAAGGTCACTTAAACTGGTCTGTCGGTCATTCCCCTAGTAAACAAAAAATCTGTTTTTAAAGAGCATTGTCCTACCATGTCCCTAACCTTTGGAACGGCCTTCCACTACATGTTAAACAAGCTAATATCAACTGATATTAAACACACACACACACACACACTCACACACACACACACACACACACACACACACACACACACACACACACAGACCAAGGAGATGATGATAGATTTCAGCCAGTCAAGATGTAATGAACATCCCACTCTCTGTAGGACATCTACACAGGCCGACTTAAAAAAGAAAGCCAGCTGTATTAAAGGACCCATCCCACCCTGGACACTACCTGTTTTACACCCGTCCCCTCCAAGAGTGGGTACAGCGCAATAACATGTAAAAAAAATGGGCTGAAAAACAGCTTCTTTACGGGATGTGTAAAGACTGCCCCCCCCACACACACACATACACACTTCCAAAGACTGAAAGAACTTGAATCAATGTTTTGCACAATCTTTTCATGATGCTAACATACATTAACCATTGTTTTAATGTTTTTTTAAAACTTTTTTGCTATTTAAGATAACTTGTATATATTTTGCCTTTATTCATATTTAGCTAGTTGCCTTTGTGTTCTGTTTACTTAAGCATGAAAAAGATGAAACCCAGCCCATTGACTTTGTGCAAGTCTCTTAATTCCTGCTGTACGGTACAGAGGACATCCTGGGCTTTTCAGGGATATGTTATTTGATTGGCTATGAGGCCGGGAACCGCCTCTATCTTTCAATCCAAAATGGACGGCATAGGAACAAGCACATTTTATGGAAAGATAAGAGGTGAGTCAAATATTGTTTGTCTATGGTTTTGTTACTATGATAATCATATATTTTCTTGTTCATTAAGGTGTTAGGAATCATATATTTAGTTCTGATAGCAACTACATTATGTATCTTTTGAAAAATTTGCCATTTTATGAATGTCAATTATAGTGGACATCAGGACTGTCTTCATGTAAATAATGACTCCACATTGTCATAGGAAAGAATTCTTTACCAAATATCGAGGGAGATTCAGATTTGGAGTTGTCAGATGATGAGAGAGATGAGGATGAGTTTCAACCAGTGATAGAAGACGGTGATGAAGAAGAGGAAGACAATGCAGAAGGCTCAGTTGAAGGGACAGATGCAGACACAGACACAGATACAGACAGGGATGAGCAGGAAACTCAACGCCCTCTGTGAGCCAGGTGTAACATGTATGTTTGATGCAGTTCCACAATTTTAAATTCAGCTGCATTGAGTATTTAAACTGTTATTATTTATCATTTATTATTCTTTTTTCCTTCATATCAGATTTGCGCCTGTATTACCTGGGCTTCCAGTGTGTCAAGATGACCCTACAACACGTGCAGACTGGAGTCCAATTGAATACTTTTCACAGTACATGAAGAAGATCTGGCAACATGAAGATTTGGCAACATACACAAATCAAAGAGAGCTGCAAAGCAGAGGAGTGTGTATGAACACTATGCCACAAGAAATAAAAATCTTCTTTGGCATTTCAGTCCACATGGCCTGCCTTGGCTATCCCAGAATTAAAATGTTTTGGGCCAAAAAAACTAAAGTGCCAGTCATAAGTAGCAAAATGACTAGGGATAGATTCTTCAGGATAAGAAGATTGTCAATGACCTGGCTGTAACAGAGGAAACAAAGAAGGCAGATATTCTTTGGAAAGTCAGGCCAATACTCAATCGTGTGTGGCCAGAAAGGGTCTACATTGATGAGCAAATCATCCCATTCACAGGCCATTGTCCAGTCAGGCAATATGTTCCCGGCAAGCCAAACCCTACTGGCCTAAAGGTCTTTGTCCTCGCATCCCCAAATGGTCTGATGCTTGATTTTGAAGTCTACCAAGGGAAGAATACCTTTACAGTCCAAAGGTTAGAAGTTGGAGCTGCAGCAGTTCTACGCATGGTTGAATCTGTTCCAACAGGAAGCCCCATATTCTTTGACAGGTACAGGTACTATTGCTGGCAAAGGGCCTTCCTGCAACTGGAACTATAATGAAGAACCGTGTCCGTTGAAACAGTTGAAAAAAGAGGGCAGAGGAACATCAGTGTCAGTGGCCAGAAAGAGTCCTGAGCTGGCCATCACAAAATGGTTCGACAACAAACCAGTGCTCATGGCATCCAATGTTCATGGGAAAGACCCGGAAGACATCTGTACCAGATGGTCCAAGAAAGAAAAGCACCTGGTCCAGGTTAAAAGACCAGCAGTAATTAAGCAGTATAATGACAACATGGGTGGCGTGGATCTTTGTGATCGCATGCTTAGCTTCTATCGTATGTCAAGCAGGACCAAGAAATGGACATTGCGTGTGATCAGTCACTTCTTTGATGTTGCCATCACAAACTCCTGGATACAATACAAGTCTGACAGCAAAGCTCTGCACAGACCATCCAAGAACACACATCAGTACCTGGACTTCAAATTAGTTCTAGCTGAAGAGCTGTTGGAAAGTCTGGAACTGGATAACAGCTGTGAAGAGAGTGAGGATGAGTATGAGCCACCATCTAAAATGAGGATCCCACAACCAGAGCCATCTGTGTGCAGACTAAGAGCCATGCACATGCCTGAGATGATGGATACCAAGCATGCAGAAAGATGCAGAAATAAGGGCTGCAAGAGCAAGACGTACATGAGATGTACCAAATGCAAGATGTTCCTCTGCATTACCAAAAAGAGAAATTGCTTTCAGGACTATCACCACTAACAAAGAACATACTAAGAACAAAATGAAGCGTGAAGGAAAAAACTAGATTGGATTCAGTTTGACAGAAGGAAAAAATCCCCAAAAAATCAGTTTCACTTTAGTTCTATGTTCATTGTTCAAATAACGCTAAAAGGATTCAAGGGGACCAATAAAAGGATACGGACATAACAAAGTGTTAAGCTTTAATAGTAAAGATATCCTTGCAAAATGTAAGGAAAAGGATTCAAGAATGATAAATGTGTCTATTGTATAATCAAAATGTCTGTATTCTTGGATAGTAATCAATTTACAGTCCAAAATGTATGTATAACATAATTATTGAGAGCTTTATTTACTATGAACAAACCATTTATGAGTGTGTATACAAATGCTTTATTTATGAGAGTTAACATAGGAGCAATGCTTTACAAATGATGAACAGAGCATTTAGTAATAGTTAGCAACTGGTTTATAATGGGAAAATGATTTCATTTATAAATGGTTGTTTCATTATTTGTTAAGTATAAATCATGTACTTACAAACATATTTCAAGATAGGCTTATTTACTATGAACAAACCATTTATAACTGTGTGAACAAATGCTTTACTGATGATGAATTATGTATGAACAATGAATTAATAATGATGAACAAACCATTAACTAATAGTTAACTAATGCTTAATAAATGATGAATTATGGATAGTTATTATAAAGTGCTACTTTTCAGCATCGGGGTTTAAGGAACATGAAGTGAAAAATAAAGACAGATTAATGTAGATTTAAACTTTGGAGCTTCTGGCTTTAACGAGGTCTCATTCTCTAACAGATTAGCTGTTGAGATGGACGTGATTCCTCAAAAATAACATCCTGAAACACGTGTGATGTTTTGAATATGAAGAAAGTTTTGATCAATAAAGAATAATCATTTCCTTTCCATTAATAAAGACATTTGCACCATACATCAAAGTTCACCTGAATGCAGGAAATGAAGAGTTTGACAGACAATATTTTATGAGGGACGACCCCCAGACCCCCCAGGTATAATGTCCCCCCCCATCAATGTTGAAACCAAACCTACACCCTTGACTGAGAGTCAGAAACATCATCAGATCCAGAGGTTCAGCAGCTGGATCTATAAAACAACATGTCTGCCCTCTGCTGGACACCCTGTGCTAACACATCACCGTCTGTCTGTTGGCTTTTAAACACTGTTGGGGAGTAACTAAGTTACATGTAACGGAGTTAATAAAGGTAAATATAATCTGTTACAGTTACTGGGGAAATAATGTTTCATTAAATTACAGTTAACTGTGAAAATGTTCATGATTACATTGGGAGTTAGATGTGAATATGTTCTGTAAGAGGCTAGGCCATATGTTGAATAATATTAATGTAGTTCCTTTGCATGGTTTTCATGTGCACAATGTCTTCTTTTGCCATTTCCAGCCACAGCCGTTCAGTAAAGTTAGATGCTATTAATCTGATGCTTTTGATTGGTTTTCACCCTTTTGACAGTTAAATCACCTCTCAAGTGAGTTGACACTATATGTAGAGTGCATTTGTGAAAAAAGCAGAAAAAAGTCTATGCATAACTATTCACATTACAGTATTCTGGATTAGGACTTTAAGTTATGCCCCCTTTTCAAGTTAAACCCCTCTTTTGCAGTCTGCAGTCTAGAGAGTTGCAGTCTCTAAAAAGTTGAACATTTTGATATATGAATGGTTCTTGTGGCTGAATGTGTGCAGAAGTTAGACACAACAACAAAAACATACGGAAGAAATAAATAAATAATCAAATAATAATACTGTGAATGCTGCTGAATCAGCATTCACACAATAATCTATGAAATGGAGCATTCTTTATCATAAATACTTTTACTTTTATTAAAGTATATTTTGATGCTGATACTTTTTAAGTTTTTCTTGATATTTTGAATCCATGATTTCTCTAATAACTGAGTATTTCTACACAGTGGTTTTAGGTACTTTTACTTCTTTTGTTTTCCTTTTCTCTCATACGTTCTTTAAAAAGTCAAAGTAAACTTTATTATCCCGTAGGAGGACATTCATGTGGTCTTACACTTTAAAATAAATGTTATCTTATTACTTAATCTATTCATCATAGCTTAACCTTGTTCTATTAATGAAATTAAATACTCACAAGAATATAATAATTTGACACTAATCAATAAGTCAGGATCAGACACTGTTTTTGTGACAATATGTCTTTTATTTTTGAATGCTTAGTTGATTATATAGTAAAGGAAATCAGATGAATAAAGAACACAACACATCAGTTTAAAGAATAAAAAGTAACCAGTTCATTAAACCAGTGGACTATATGACAGGCTAGCTGTTTCCAGTCTTTATGCTAAGCTAGCTGTTTCCCCCTGTTTCCAGTCTTTATGCTAAGCTAAGCTAATGTCTGCTCGAGGGAACTTCATATTTAGTGTTCACACATGAGAGTTGTATTGATCTGAACAATAACTCTTAGAGAGAAATGTAATTAGTGTGTTAATATTTTAGCTGTTTATAACAGATAATATTCAGTAAACTAAAATGGAAAAGATGTGCGAGTATTCAAATGTTTTCTGTATTTCATTTTGTGTTATTTACTGTAGATTAAAAGTCCAATTACTGATTTGTTTTTGTCCAGCTCAGTGAGCCAGTTTCTGTCTAACTTTAAACCCAAATGTGAACTGTTCCCTAACTCTTCAGATAATCAACAAGTGAAAGTGAGTCATCTGTCAGCAGAGAGCTGTTTCTGTCTGCCGAACAAACTGAAAGTGAATCAATGATAGAGATTATAGATGAGCTGTAGAGGCATCATGATGGCGTGTTAGAGTTACACGCTGTTCTTGGAGCACACGAAAGCAGCCTGGTTGTCACAACCCCCGTCGTTCCAGTTGTTTCCTGTAGAGAGAGTTTACAACCAATGTAACTGATTTTAACGTTTATATTTAAGACTGCAACAAGATGGTTTAAATGTTTTTGTTACCATTAAAGTTCATCACAACACAGTTCTCCGCTCCACCGTGGTTGTTAGGCTCCCCCGTAGCAAAGCTTGTGTAGTCGAATTTGGAGCCATCAGTCCACAACCATGTACCCTCCTGGAGGAGAAAGATCGTTGTTGTAATACTCATTCAGGCCACAAGACGATCCTCCTTGTTTTCGACATCAACTCAACAGATGCAACGCATTGTCATGAACGGGTTCGTATGATATTGTATGAAAACTTATGCACAACAATTCATAGGATGCGGGTCACATGACAGTTAAGGTAAGTGGTCTTTACAGATTAATTTAGCCGAGAAAAGGTGACTAAGAGCCGGGCACCGCAAGGAAACGGTTCTTTCAGCGTTGCAGTTGAGTTTAGCTGAGAAAAAGTGAGCATCATGCAGCTACGACAGTTAAGTTTAGACACCAAAACAACTAGTTAAGATTAGAAAAATCCACTCAGGATCTTCACGCTCTCATTCAGCAGCAGTCAATGTGCTGCTGACAGGAATACATATAGATAACAGAGCTTTAATTTTCTGAGATATATGTACGAATAGTTCATGAGAACAGGCTGAGAGACGAGCGACATCACTTCCGGTGTGATGATAAAAGTCTTACCTTCACTCCGTCATGGCCTCCGATCCAGGCATTTTTGTTTGTACCGGTCACTTCCTTAATGTAGTGTCTGATGAATGTATGTTCCTCATCAGAGTGGATGGAAGCCAGATTCCCACCAGCGGCGATGCAGAAGAACTAATGGAGACAATATCATCAGTTTACAACGTTTAGAAAGAAACAAAAACATAATCACATTATTAACAGATCTCAGGGCAGTCTTACAGTCACAGGGCACATTTTAATACTTTTAATCAGTGGTGGAAGAAGTCAGGAAAGTCTTTTCCACATCAGTAAATGTAGTTAAAGTATTAAAACATTGTAGAAAGTGTAAAGGATCCAAACAGTTGTCTGTTTAATGGTCTAATCTTCTCAGCTGGACTTGTAGTCGTTATATTGTCGGCTAGTTTACTTTATAATCAAACATCAGATTTAGAAACTACATGTAACTAGTAACTAAAGTAACTAGTAACTAAAGCTGGAACAGATGAATGTAGAGGAGTAACTAAAGTAACTAGTAACTAAAGTAACTAGTAACTAAAGCTGGAACAGATGAATGTAGCGGAGTAACTAAAGTAACTAGTAACTAAAGCTGGAACAGATGAATGTAGTGGAGTAACTAAAGTAACTAGTAACTAAAGTAACTAGTAACTAAAGCTGGAACAGATGAATGTAGTGGAGTAAAAAGTACAATATTTCTCTCTGAAAGGTAGCGGAGTAGAAGTAGAAAGTGACATGAAAAGAAAAGACAAGTAAAGTACTAGTACCTCAACATTTGGTAATGAAGTACAGTACTGGAGTAAATGTACTTAGTTACATTCACCTGCTGGTATTAGAACTTTAACTAGCTACATTTCCTGATGATACTGCTTTTACTAAAGGAACAATGCAGGACTTTTACTGTTATTGTATTTTTTTTTACATGATGTGGTTTTAGCATTTTTACTGCAGTTAAGTATTAGTACACTGTTATTAAGCATACATATCTTATGATAGCTAGAACTGCTGTACCTCTCCATCGATCCAGTTCATTGGCCCGCTGTTGTAACTGAAACAGCGAGAGCCACACTGTCTCCAACCAGAAGGGCAGGGAGCATGACCCTGTATGAACAAACAAGCCAAAAACAATCAGACTAGTCTATATTGACGACTGGTCATTTACGGCAGTGATTGCTATTTAATGTTTAAACTGATGAACTTTATTGTTCTTTGCAAATATTCACTCATATTGTGATGCCTGCAACAACAGCTGGGACAGGGGCATGTTTACCACTGTTACATCATCTTATCTTTTTAACAACACTCAATAAGTGTTTGGGAAGACGGCGGCGTTTCTGGGTGTTGGTGATATGTGGCTTCCCTTTGCATGGTAGAGTTTTAACTTGTAGATGTAGCGACAGACTGTTAACTGACAACGGTTTTCCGAAGTGTTCCTGAGCCCATGTGGTAATAACCTTTACATAGTGATATTGGTTTTTAATGTAGTGCCGCCTGAGGGATCAAAGGTCATGAGCATTCAATGCTAGTTTTCTGCCTTGCCGCTGATGTGCAGAGATTTCTCCAGATTCTCTGAAGATGATATTATGGTCTGTAGATGATGAAATCCCTAAATTCCTTGCAATTGTACGTTGAGAAACGTTCTTAAACTGTTGGACTATTTGCTCACACAGTTATTCACAAACTGGTGAACCTCGCCACATCCTTGCTTGTGAACGACTGAGCCTTTTGGCGATGTTCCTTTTATATCCAACCATGACCAATTAACCTGTTCACCTGTGGATTGTTCCAAACAGATGTTTTTTGAGCATTCCTCAACTGACCATCTTTTGTTGCCCCTGTCCCAGCTTTTTTGGAATGTGTTGCAGGCATCAAATTTAAAATGAGTGAATATTTGCACAAAATGATCTTGTCTTTGTAGTGTATTCAATTGAATATAGGTTTAAAATGATTTGCAAATCATTGTATACTGTTTTTATTTACATTTACACAACATCCAAAATTCATTGCAATTGGGGTTTGTAAGATGAAGCCTAATTTTCCCTTAATATTAATGATCAGGCCCTATTATCATATAATTGAATGAAAAATGTTCCATGGCTATGTTCATAGACTTATTATAATGCAAAATAAATGAAGCTAATGTTTAATGATGACTTTAAAGTTCAAGACAAGACCGATATATGATGCTGCAGTACGGAGTTCATATAAGATGATACTCTGATGACCCAAGGCAGCACCTTGACTTTAATGTGCTGCAAACAGCACAACCTGGAAGTAAACAAAACCATGAGTAAATAGCATTATTATACGAGCATTTGTATCTATATGTGCAAAAACATCTGCTGAACAGGGCCAACATTTACTCAAAAGTTAAGATTGTAGTCTTTTTATTAGAAACTGTTCATAATAACAGAACATGTATTTTTACTGTAGCTACACAGCACATTTCCATTTTTAATTACAGGACAAAGTCCGGGTAATAAGCTGCCAGAACCTTTTACTGTTATTTTAGTGATTTATTTCTTAAGAGTGTACTTACATATGCAGTCAACAGTCCGCTGGACAAACAGAGCAACAAAGCAAACGGAAAGACTGATGTCATCTGGGGAAAGATGTTAAACAAGTCAACAAACTGCAGACAAAGAAATAATGTCAGACAATGAATGACTGTAATTGATCATTAATGACAGTAATAAACCCTGTGTCCTACATGCTAACATGCTAACAACAGACAGCCTGTTAGCAGTAATAAACCATGTGTCCTACCTGCTAACATGCTAACAACAGACAGCCTGTTAGCAGTAATAAACCATGTGTCCTACATGCTAACATCAGACAGCCTGTTAGCAGTAATAAACCCTGTGTCCTACATGCTAACATTCTAACAACAGACAGCAGGATCTTCTCCACGCTCTGGACAGGACTCCATCTCTCGGCGCTGCTCTCGTATCCCATGGGATCGTCTCCGGGGGCGTGAAGGATGGAGATGCAGACACGGCCGTCGGGATAGACTGCAGGAGGAGAGACAGGTTAGTATCAGAGCATGAAGTCTGGTTAGACAGCAGGAGGAGAGACAGGTTAGTATCAGAGCATGAAGTCTGGTTAGACAGCAGGAGGAGAGACAGGTTAGTATCAGAGCATGAAGTCTGGGTAGACAGCAGGAGGAGAGACAGGTTAGTATCAGAGCATGAAGTCTGGTTAGACAGCAGGAGGAGAGACAGGTTAGTATCAGAGCATGAAGTCTGGTTAGACAGCAGGAGGAGAGACAGGTTAGTATCAGAGCATGAAGTCTGGTTAGACAGCAGGAGGAGAGACAGGTTAGTATCAGAGCATGAAGTCTGGGTAGACAGCAGGAGGAGAGACAGGTTAGTATCAGAGCATGAAGTCTGGGTAGACAGCAGGAGGAGAGACAGGTTAGTATC
>NC_135865.1:30256134-30266134 GCF_031162955.1 Sander vitreus
GACAGACAGACAGACACAGACACACACACACAGAGAGAGATATACACACACACACACAGACAGAGACACACACACAGACAGAGATACACACACACACAGAGAGAGATACACACACACACACACACAGACAGACAGAGATATACACACACACACACACACACACACACACAGACACACACACACACACACACACACACACACACACACAGACAGACAGACAGACACACACACACACACACACACACACACACACACACACACACACACACACACACACACACACACACACACACACACACACACACACACACACACACACAGAGATATACACACACACACACACACACAGACAGACAGAGATATATACACACACACACACACACACACACACACACACACACACGTTAGCTTCATGCAGTGTTGGAATGTAACTGTTTGTGTTTTCAGATTCTCGAATAATTAATTGTTGTCGTAGCGCAATAGTTAAATCCAGGAGGTCGCCACGATTAATGTTAGGAGAGTTCACACTTTTAATACTTTAGTACATTTTCCTGATAATACTTAGACTTTTACTGAAGTAACATTTCCATTGCAGTACTTTTACTGTAAGAGAGTATTTTTACGATGTAGTATTAGTAGCCTACTTTGACTTAGCTAAGTAAAGGATCTGAATACTTGCTGGTGTCAGGTTCTGCAAACAGGAGTGTAAACATTAGCATCTGTGCTAACATGCTAACCGTATACTACAAGCTAACAAACACACAATGACATCACAACCACAGTAGTATTAATGTTATATTACCTATATATATATATATATATATATATATATATATATATATATATAACCAATCTGTTACAACATGACGACATATTAGTACCACACTAAGGTAAGGCTAGCCGCAGTATTCTCCAGGTGCACCAAACTTCATTCACAATACTGTCGAAAATAAGATTATCAGAGTGTAACAAACAGTCAACATGATCGCTGTAACTCTAACGTTTCCTCGCACGTTTTAGAGGAATAATCTTTATTTCGGCACAGAAACTAACATCTTAACTTCTCTCTGTTTGTGTTAAATTAACATGAGTTTCGGAACTAGGTCGCCAGTTTTAAAAATTGCGTAATACCCGTCTACGAGGAAGATTCTGGAGAGCTACAAAAACAACTTATATAATGTGTTATTTTACCGCTGTTAATGCTACTGGGTGTATGAACATAATGCCGAACTTAAGGTACATTTATACCTCTTTATTACACGTTTAATCTATGTTGAAATACATGAGCGACACTGCCGAGGAGCAAAGGAACCACTAAATCAGCGGATTATTGGATGGAGTTTGGTGCAGGTGGACAACAGGCGCTCGCACGACTCTTAGCTTAGCGTGCTAACGTTATAAGTTGTCCCGTTGGCTTAAGGCTGAAGGTGTCACGTTCACTCACGTTTATACTCGGCCATGAGTCTCTTCAGCGCGGTGCCGGCCATCGCGGTGCTTTAACGGAAAACAGAAAATAAAATTCAGCTCCGAGTTGTAACGTTACTCATGGATGTGTTACTTTTCTTTAACCTGTCGTCACCACAGCTGATCCATCCAGCATTTCCTGTTGTTTGTGTGTGAGTGTGAGCTCACAGCGCCCCCTGCTGACCAACTGCAGCAACAATTGCAGCAGAAACGGGGGCTGCAATGTAACCCTATGAGTTAGCGTCCATTATGAGTTACTGTTTTTGCCTCTAGCAATGCGAGCCTCCATCATTCATCATCACATTTCTGCCAGGTGAAGAAGGCCCAGCAAAGACTTCCTTAGAAAGCTTAAACAGTCCCACTGCAGCTGCTGGTGGACCTGTATGGTGCCACCATAGAGGTTATAACTGTAATGGAAAATGAACTAATGCATTTACCCAATGAAACTAATGTGCAGATATAACTTTTGAATTTGTGTCTGTGTGTATGTGCTTGTACTCTGAATGAACTTGCGACGTGGCAGTGGCTGTACTTTAGGTGAACTTGTGCTAAACGTGGCAGTTCAGTGATAGGATAAGTAATAGGGAAAGTCCTGTTGAGTATAAACGGTGACTTATGACACGGATTAGTTCAATCTGCCAACAAGACATATTATTGACCTTTGCATATGGCCTGATGGGCCTCAGATGTATGAAAAGTATATTTTTCAACATGTGATATATGCTGTTGACAATGATATATACACTGGGTTTGTATACTGAATGTGTTTTGGTGATTGGGAAGGACTGTATGTTTTGGCTGGTCTTTAAAAGGTTGTAGCCACCAGGGGGCATCGATCAGAATGCAGACCATAGATATACTATATACTGACTTGATTAGATTAGAGTCAACTTTATTGTCATTGTGCAGAGTACAAGTACAAAGACAACAAAAATGCAGTTTGCGTCCAAGTAGAAGTGCAGCAGAAAAGTGTAGACAGGTGGTGCACAGGCAGGAGACGAAATATATTGCAGTGTTATAAGAGCAGAATGAATATGTGTGTGTAACATGAGACGTTGTGATGGGGGGTAGGTCAGTCCGTTTCTGGGGCCAATCAGTCAGTGGTCCCCATTTGTTCCAGTAAAGTCACTGTGTCCTCTAACCATTTGTTTTAGCCAAATGGAACCATATGTATATAACAAAGACAATGGAGTCAATTAGATACTACAGTGGCAAAGGTAATGTCAGCAAAACATGAACTTGTCCCATTGTCTTGACAAAGATTTGGTGTGCAATGACACCTGAGACTTCTCCTTCATGATATCTTAATGACATCAAAATGGTACCACTTCAGAGAATGTATTCAGTATATACCTATTAGTCGTATATACCTATTATTCGTATATACCTATTTTAATGTAACTGTTTCTGTACAATGTTTTTTAAGTGAAAGCCTGTTGATGTTAATTCATTAAACTGCTTTCTTGTTTAATTCCTGAGTGTGAGTGTTGAGCTTGGTCATCGTGTTACAAAACAAGCCTTAACAAAGATTTTTACATCACATGATAATGTGTTAGGAAGGTAATTTGGTGTGCGATGGCACTTTTTTAGACATAGTGTCATGAGAGCCAGTTTTGTGAAATATCCTGTCACACATCTATCTGACCAAGTGCTAGAACTGGTCTCTAACCTTGCACATCTACTTATAATAATCATGTCAACATGTCATTATGAATACAAAAAAGAGGTGGGTTTTCTGTTTATGTCAAGTTGTCATGACAAAGAAATCCTCTGGTAATGTCACTTTGATTAATGTCAAGTTGTCATAATCAAGACAACCCAAACAATGTCAACTTGTCATGACAAAAATGGAATGACACTTAATGACAGAAGTCATGAACGTTTATGACACGTTCATGACAGTGTCATGTCACGATTATGTCGATACCTTCAAGTAAAGTGTTACCGCACGGGGTAGTACAGAAGCTGCACTAAGGAAGATCAGCGGCATCTACAGCGGGTCCTCACTACCACCATCTGCAGGACATCTACACTGGCCGACTGAAAAAGAAAGCCAGCTGTATAATAAAGGACCCATCCCACTCTGGACAATGCCAGCTCTCACCCCTCCCTTCCGAGAGAAGGTACAAAGCTATAAAATGTAAAACAAATGAGCTGAAAAAACAGCTTCTATCCCCAGAGCTGTAGGCACTGCCTGTTTTGTACAATCTGTTTCATGCTGCTGACTTACATTAACCACTGTTTTAAAGGTTTTTAAACATGTGCTTTACTATTTAAGATATGATGTAGATATTTTGCATGTATTCATATTGTTCTAGTTGCCTTTGTCTGTGTTCTGTTTACTTAACTCTGTTCTATTTATTCAGTTCTTTTATGCCAGCGATGAAGATCTGCTGAACATATTTTCATTGTACGTAAGAGTTAAGTTACCTTTCAGTAACTGCAAGCAGTCATATTCATTGTTAACAGTTGAAAATGTTCATTAGAAGTTTAGAAATATAAAAAAAATGAGCCCACAGTGCATTAAAAAGTGTTACTGCATACGGTAGTGTAAACAAATACTGCAACTTCTTAGAAACTAAATCTTTGATGTTCATGAAAAAAAACACAAAATCCTGAGGTGACTGTAGATTTAGTGTGCAACATTTCAGAACGTTATCTTTAAAAAATTAATGTTATCTGAGAAGGGTAACGTTCTTAAATTGACAGTTATCTCAGGACTCTTTACACATAGAGTAGGTCCAGATTACACTATAATGTATAAAGACCAATCAATTTCCCAAGAGCAAGCATTTGGTGCGACAGTGGGGAGGATTGTGTCCTCATCTACGCTACTGCAGTCAATGCAAAACAGAGCATCTTTAACCATCAGTTTGTCACTATCTGATCTTTGTGAAAAAAACATTACAGGCATCTCTATGTTGTCTATACACAGTACACAAATTCAGCATTTTCATGCAGTCCTGCCCCTTGTCTACTAAATGTTGTGAGGCCATTTGTGTCATCACTCAGATAATAGCTCCCTCAGATCAGCACCTGCCAACAGTGTCAAAGGCTCTGAGTTCCAGCCGTGTTGCAAGATGATCGTACATATATCTAGTCAGGCATTAAGCTGTGTGTATCTCATACGTTCTTTAAAAAGTCAAAGTAAACTTTATTATCCCGTAGGACATTCATGTGGTCTTACACTTTAAAATAAACAATATCTTATTATTTAATCTATTCATCAATGAGTTTATTTGTATTTTGTATTTTTTTATTCTTTTAATATAATGAAATACTCACAAGAATATAATAATTTGACACTAATCAATAAGTCAGGATCAGACACTGTCTTTGTGACAATATGTCTTTTATTTTTGAATGCTTAGTTGATTATATAGTAAAGGAAATCAGATGAATAAAGAACACAACACATCAGTTTTAAGAATAAAAAGTAACCAGTTCATTAAACCAGTGGACTATATGAATTATTAATAGTTATTATGACGTGTTATTAGTATAATAAAGGAGCCATCCCACCCTGGACACTGCCTGTTTTCACCCCTCCCCTCCAAGAGTGGGTACAGAGCGATAAAATGTAAAACAAATCAGCTGAAAAACAGCTTCTTTCGAAGACCTGTAGACAGTGGATTAGTCCCCCTCAAAAAATATGAAAGAACCCACTCCCCAAAAGAGGTAAAAATAACCGTTGAGGGGGCTCAAAACATGTACGTAAAAAATAGACCTGTATGTAATTAAAGAAACACAACAGGAAGTGAAAAAATAAAGACAGATTTAATGTAGATTTAAACTTTGGAGCTTCTGGCTTTAACAAGGTCTCATTCTCTAACAGATTAGCTGTTGAGATGGACATGATTCCTAAAAAACACACATCCTGAAACACGTGTGATGTTTTGAATATGAAGAAAGTTTTGATCAATAAAGGAGAATAATCATTTCCTTTCCATTAATAAAGACATTTGCACCATACATCAAAGTTCACCTGAATGCAGGAAATGAAGAGTTTGACAGACAATATTTTATAAGGGACGACCCCCCCAGACCCCCCCCAGGTATAATGTCCCCCCCCCCATCAATGTTGAAACCAAACCTACACCCTTGACTGAGAGTCAGAAACATCATCAGATCCAGAGGTTCAGCAGCTGGATCTATAAAACAACATGTCTGCCCTCTGCTGGACACCCTGTGCTAACACATCACCGTCTGTCTGTTGGCTTTTAAACACTGTTGGGGAGTAACTAAGTTACATGTAACGGAGTTAATAAAGGTAAATATAATCTGTTACAGTTACTGGGGAAAATAATGTTTCATTAAATTACAGTTAACTGTGAAAATGTTCATGATTACATTGGGAGTTAAATGTGAATATGTTCTGTAAGAGGCTAGGCCATATGTTGAATAATATTAATGTAGTTCCTTTGCATGTTTTTCATGTGCACAATGTCTTCTTTTGCCATTTCCAGCCACAGCCGTTCAGTGAAGTTAGATGCTATTAATCTGATGCTTTTGATTGGTTTTCACCCTTTTGACAGTTAAATCACCTCTCAAGCTGTCTGAGAGTTGCCACTATATGTAGGGTGGGGGGGGTTTGATCATGCACAACAAAACAAAACGTGCAAGAATTAGATCCCTCTCCTAAAACCATGGAATAAGTGCCATGTGCATGCCAAAACACTTATTTATTATCCTCAATATCCAACGGAAAATAATCTCAAAATGAAATAGCACAACGTAGTGTAAAAATAAAACACAGCGCTTTCAAGCCAGAGAGTGGAGTTGACTTTGTGACGAAAACAAAATACTTTTACCCAGGAAACGCTGTTCGTTCCTCGGGAGTGTTTTATTACAAATTTGTTCTTTTTCCTAAACTTAACGAGTTGATTTTGTTCCTAAAATTAACTGTATGTAGGGTGCATTTGTGAAAAAAACAGTGTGTGTGTGTGGGGGTGGGGGGATGTTGTTGATCATGCACAACAAAACAGATGATATGATAAGATACAGTTATCTCAGGACTCTTTACACATAGAGTACACCAAGAGCAAGCATTTGGTGCGACAGTGGGGAGGATTGTGTCCTCATCTACGCTACTGCAGTCAATGCAAAACAGAGCATCTTTAACCATCAGTTTGTCACTAATTGATCTTTGTGAAAAAAACATTACAGGCATCTCTATGTTGTCTAAACACAGTACATAAATTCAGCATTTTCATGCAGTCCTGCCCCTTGTCTACTAAATGATAGGAGGCCATTTGTGTCATCACCCAGATAATAGCTCCCTCAGATCAGCACCTGCCAACGGTGTCAAAGGCTCTGAGTTCGAGCCGCTAGTGTTGCAAGATGATTGTACAAATATCTAATCAGGCATTAAGCTGTGGACAACTGCCCTGCATGTTTTAAATGTGTAAATTACTGTTACAGTAAAAATCCTGTATTGAAAATTTTACTTTAGTAAAAGCCTGTAAGCGTCATCATGAAAATCTACTTAAAGTATTAAAAGTAAAGAAGAATCCTATTGTAGAAAGTGTAAAGGATCCAACCAGTTGTGTTTTCAAAGGTCTGATCATCTCAGCTGACTTGTAGCCGTTAAATTGTTGGCTAGTTTACTTTAGAATAGTAACATCAGAGTTGTAACAGATGAATGTAGTGGAGTAACATTTAAAGTAACTAGTAACTAAAGCTGTAACAGATGAATGTAGTGGAGTAACTAAAGTAACTAGTAACTACAGCTGGAACAGATGAATGTAGTGGAGTAACTAAAGTAACTAGTAACTAAAGCTGTAACAGATGAATGTAGCGGAGTAACTAAAGTAACTAGTAACTAAAGTCCTGCACATTGTCTATGTGATGTCATGAAGCCAGCTGTCTCATCACCTGGCCAATACCTCACTGAGATCAGCTCTTGTCTTTAGACCCAAAGGTTGTGAGTTTAAGTCCCCCAGAATACATATTAATGATTTGTTCCTTTTAGAAAACAACAACAGGACCAGACACGGTTTTTGTGACAATATGTCTTTTATTTTTGAATGCTTAGTTGATTATATAATAAAGGAAATCAGATGAATAAAGAACACAACACATCAGTTTTAAGAATAAAAAGTAACCAGTTCATTAAACCAGTGGACTATATGAATTATTAATAGTTATTATGACGTGTTATTACAGTTTCATTCTCCTCTTGTATCACAGAACGGTCTGACAAAATATACACTTTTATTTTCTATCTGGACATTTTGGATAAAAAGATCATCACCACTCATGTCTGGTAGGTTTACCTTTGGACAGAGTCAGGCTAGCTGTTTCCAGTCTTTATGCTAAGCTAAGCTAATGTCTGCTCGAGGGAACTTCATATTTAGTGTTCACACATGAGAGTTGTATTGATCAGAACAATAACTCTCAGAGAGAAATATAATTAGTATGTTAATATTTTAGCTGTTTATAACAGATAATATTCAGTAAACTAAAATGGAAAAGATGTGCCAGTATTCAAATGTTTTCTGTATTTCATTTTGTGTTATTTACTGTAGATTAAAAGTCCAATTACTGATTTGTTTTTGTCCAGCTCAGTGAGCCAGTTTCTGTCTAATTTTAAACCCAAATGTGAACTGTTCCCTAACTCTTCAGAGAATAAACAAGTGAAAGTGAGTCATCTGTCAGCAGAGAGCTGTTTCTGTCTGCGGAACAAACTGAAAGTGAATCAATGATAGAGATTATAGATGGGCTGTAGAGGCATCATGATGGCATGTTAGAGTTACACGCTTTTCTTGGAGCACACGAAAGCAGCCTGGTTGGTACAAGCCCAGTCGTTCCAGTTTGCTGTAGAGAGAGCTTACAACCAATGTAACTGATTACTTTAACTTGTATATTTAAAAGTGCAACATACGACAAGATGTTTTAAATTTTTATTTTACCTCCACCCCAGTTGATTGTAAGACAGTTCTCCTCCTCTACAACAGTTGTTAGGCTCCCCCGCATTCCAGCTTTTGTAGTTGAATTTGGATCCATCAGTCCACAGCCACGTACCCTCCTGGAGGAGAAAGATTGGTTTAAAGTCAAAGTGAAATCAAGAGTTCTTGTTGTTGTAATACTCATTGCGTCCAAAAGACTTCTTATTTTCTACAATAACTCATGAGACTCAACGCATTCTCAGGAACGGGTTTGTAAGATGAAAACGTATGCACCGCCTGCCGATCACATGACAGTTAAATTTAGCTGAGAAAAGGTGACAGTGAGCCGGGTACTGTGCGTCATGCAGCGACGACAGTTATGTTTAGACACCAAAACGACTAGTTAAGATTGGAAAAAAAAACGTGGTTGGATTAAAACACTGCAGGACATGAACACCTGTTTCCTGGGTGAAAGTCTTTTGTTTTCTTCTTAACTTCTTCAGGACATGAACTCTGCTACCCGGCTTGAAAGTCCTGGGTTTTAGGAGCCAAACATCCCCTCCCCTAGAGCTCATCTTTAATATTCTACTGAAAATTAGGCGACCGTTAAAACATGTTTTCACGCTCTCATACAGCAGCAGTTAATGTGCTGCTGACAGTAATAAATATGTGAAATACATATAGATTACAGTGATTTACTTTTCACAGCTATATGTACGAGTGGTTCATAAGAACATGCTGAGAGACGAGCGACATCACTTCCTGTGTGATGATAAAAGTCTTACCTTCACTGCGTCAAAGCCTCCGATCCAGGACGTTCTCTGTGTACCGGTCACTTGCTTAATGAAGTCTTTGAGGAATGCATGTTCCTGAGCTGATTGGATGGAAGCCAGATTCCCACCAGCGATCTGGCAGAAGGTCTAATGGAGACAATATCATCAGTTTAAAATGTCAAGAAAAATAAAACATAATCACATTATTAACAGTTTTACAGTCACAGGGCACATTTTAATACTTTTAATCAATGGTGTGAAAAAAGTATTCAGATCCTTTACTGCAGTAAAAGTGTTAATACCACACTGTAAAAATACTCTGTTACAGTAAAAGTCCTGCATTAAAAATGTTACTTAAGGAAAAGTATGTAATTATCATCGGTATTAATGGGTGTTTAAAGTATTAAAGTACATTGGTATTTAGTATACATGTGTTATGATAGATGGAACTGCTGTACCTCTGCATCACTCCAGGTCTTTGTCTGGATGTAGAAAGCAAAACAGCGAGAGCCGAACTGAGTCCAACCAGGAGGACAGGAAGCTGCACCCTGTATGAACAAACACGTCAAAAACATTCAGACTAGTCTATATCGGTCAACTGTTCATTTACGGCATAGTTCCTCCGCAGCGCTGCGGAGCTAGAGCTGGCAATACAAGACTACAATCAGAGCAACCCAACAAGTCAGAGTACTGTTTCTGACCTGGGCAGCAGGTTTTTATTTCTTCACAACACTATGATCACAAAAATTGTCAATTTATTATAAGTTATACAAGACTTTAACAGCCAATTACATTTCGGTTGGAGAGACTGGACTGATTTTCTACTGTTTAGTGTTAATCCCCATATAACTCAGGCAGTTAAGAGCTACATTTAGC